>NW_019396860.1:34829-60873 GCF_000591075.1 Eurytemora carolleeae | reverse complement strand
GGGACTTGAGCTAATTAATAAAGATTATATATTCTGTTTAACAATTATGGGACTAGAGCTAATTAATAAAGATTATATATTCTGTTTAGCAATTATGGGACTTGAGCTAATTAATAAAGATTATACTTTTGTTAGCAATTATGGGACTAGAGCTAATTAATAAAGATTATACTTTGGTAAGCAATTATGGGACTTTAGCTAATTAATAAAGATTATACTTTGGTTAGCAATTATTGGACTTGAGCTACGTTAAAAAATATTATAATTTGGTTAGCAATTATGGGACTTGAGCTACGTAAAAAAGATTATAATTTGGTCAGGAATAACGGGAGTTGAGTTAATTAATAAAGATTATACTTTGGATAGCAATTATGGGACATGAGCTATTTGGTAAAGATTATACTTTGGTTAGCAATTATAGGACTTGAGCTAATTAATAAAGATTATACTTTGGTTAGCAATTATGTGACTCGAGCTAATTAATAAAGATTATATATTCTGTTTAGCAATTATGGGACTTGAGCTAATTAATAAAGATTATATATTCTGTTTAACAATTATGGGACTTGAGCTAATTAATAAAGATTATACTTTGGTTAGCAATTATGGGAATTGAACTAATTAATAAAGATTATACTTTGGTTAGAAATTATGGGACCTGAGCTAATTAATAAAGATAATACTTTGCATAGCAATTATGGGACTTGAGCTAATTAATAAAGATTATACTTTGATAAGCAATTATGGGACTTGAGCTAATTAATAAAGATTATACTTTGGTTAGCAATTATGACTTGAGCTACGTAAAAAAGATTATAATTTGGTCAGGAATAACGGGAGTTGAGCTAATTAATAAAGATTATACTTTGGATAGCAATTATGGGACTTGAGCTAATAAATAAAGATTATACTTTGGATAGCAATTATGTGACTTGAGCTATTTAGTAAAGATTATACTTTGGTTAGCAATTATGGGAATTAAGCTAATTAATAAAGATTATACTTTGGTTAGCAATTATTGGACTTGAGCTAATTAATAAACATAATATATTCTGTTTAGCAATGAGGCAATAAAAGTAGAACTAAGGATCGGAAGATAGTTCATTTATATTTTATTTTGACGGATTCAGACAGCTATGAAACTAACTAAATTGAAAAACTGTTAAAAATGAGGAAGAAGAGTAATTATTTTATATTTCTAAATTAAAGGAAGGCCGGACCTGTGCACGTTTCTTCTTAACAATATAATGGTCTATCGGAAGACGTCTCCGAGACTCCGACTGTACGTCCTAAATATCTTTCTTCCGGAAAAGTTTATACAATGAGACATCTAGCTTTCTTAAACTATCGTCCTAAAAGTACGTCATTTGGGCGAACCTTGTCCATACATGCGTTGGGAAGGAACAAACTCTGTGAACATTCACTGTTTAATAAACGTTTTGTGATTACAAAAAAGCTGGTTCTAGAGCTGTGCTAATACGTTAAATTATGATAAAACTTTAAAATCTCTTTAATTTTGAAAAGTACCTTACAATACAATATGTGTTTTTTAATTAATTGTCGTTGATAAAATTAGAATGTAAAAAACACTTTCTTCATCTCCTTAGTTCTGTCTTTCCTTGGTCACTGGTTAGTTGGTTGAACACAGACTACACAGACTGCTCATACACTCTACCAGGATAGGCTGAGCAGAGCCATGTAATGTTTTTTGACTGACATCTCACGGCCATTTGTTGCGTTCAGGGGTTAAATTTAACAACTTTTAAAGAAATACTCCATTTTAAACATAAAATATAACGTTTATGAATATTGTCTATTTTTAAATATTTTGTATTTCCTATTCAAAGGATCCTTAAATATCCCTGAATACAGATGTCGAGTCTCCTGATTGGTCGTGTACAGTCATTGTACACAATAGAACATGCTGTGGAAAAAATCGCATATTATAGGTGTTAATCGATCTCTGTAACTCTCTTATCTCTGGTTAGTAAAATGTTTACATTGCACTTTACATATGTAATTGTACTTTATAACTTGACGCATTAATCGTAGTACATATGTACAGAGTATGAAAGGTTTGAAATTAATACAGTTATCTCTGAATGTTCGTCTCTGAAATTTAGCACGTTCAAGTATGACGTTTTGTGAATTATTTATGTTAGCAGCTTTAATTAAGAAAATGCTTAAAAATACATTGATATAAAATTAGATAGAAACAATGTGGGGTTTGGGGAATTGGAAGGATTGAAGCTTGCAAAGATTAAATAATAAATAGATTTTCCAGTTTAAAAAACAGATCATCTCGGAGACTCGGATATTTATGTAGTGTATAATAATTGGTACTTTGAAGTGTTTAGTGTATACTTAAAAACACAGTTGTAAATGAACAAATGAATTTTACAAATCTGAAGAGAATGTAAACTAAAGTTTATAACTAACCATATATTACAGGGTGAGTGGAGAGAAGGTGGCTACTATGAATACTGTGATGCACAACTACCCAACAGCCTTGAGGTTGAAGACTGTGTTGACGGTGAGATCGAGGCTGCTGTCCTCCCTTCCACCCAAGAATATGCTGCAGAGGAGATGGTGCACAACAACAACTGGCAGGTTGGACAAATCAGCTGTTTGAAAGGGATTCTTCTCTCTTTTTCTTTCTTTAAAGGAATTTTTTTGCTTGCGCAATTTTGAAATTACTAAGAATAGGTTGCATAAAATGATATTAGGATTTATTACATCTGAGTACAGACTAAAGGTACTGAAAAGTTTACAAAAAGTATTTACTATTTGATTCTTATTTAGAAGTAGTTGACACCATTTTTATTCTTCTCTTCAATCAGATGTTTTAAAAACCAGTATTTAGTATAAAAACTAGTTTTTTATTGGTACAATCATTTTTTTTAAACTGTTAATGTTTGATAAATTGATGATAAAATCCCTCTATACGCAGGGCTAACCGAAAAGATTGAGACTTTTACAACGACCAAGATCTTTTTCCTGATAAAAGTATTACAGTAAAATTTGGTCTTCTTAATTTAGTTAAATTTTTTTAATGACAATTATTTATTGTAAATAAAATAAATACAGTTTTTTTTCTGAAGTCTAATTCTTTGTGGATAACCTTGTAATTACTTTTTATTGTAGGTCACATATATTTACTGTTAAATTTGTCTAGCCTACTTTCATATTTAATAATCAGAAAATTACCTTTACCTAGATACTTCAACAGCAGCTTATTTTCTTTTTTTTACTTATCTAATTGCCTTAATATTTATTTGTACTTAAATATAAGAAATGTTTCTTTTTGTAAAAAAGGACGTAATTTTTTACTAATTTATAATTTAGACGTTACTCTGCAAACACCCTTGGATTAGCTTTGAGCCAAACTAACTCCAACAACTCCTTCTCCCAGGCCCTGCTCAACATGAACAACTCTGTTGACCACGGTATGCGTCACTCCCCGTTCTTGACCAGGGATGAGCTGGTTAACGCTAAACGTGTTGTGATTAAGCTTGGATCAGCTGTTGTAACACGTGCTGATGGACAGGGACTGGCCTTGGGCAGGCTGGCAGCAATCATAGAACAGGTTTCAGAGATACAAAACTCAGGCGCTGAGTGTATACTGGTTACTAGTGGCGCTGTTGCTTTTGGTAAGCAGCGTCTTTCTCAAGAGCTCTTGATGTCAATGTCCATGAGAGAGACATTGTCAAGTGTGGATCGGTCCTCAGAGTTGAAAAATATTGCCCAGCATGAGTTAAAGCGACCTAATGCAGCAGTCGGTCAGAGTGGTCTCATGGCCCTATATGAGGCTATGTTCCGTAACTATGGTATTCTGGTTGGCCAAGTTCTAGTGACGAAACAGGACTTCAGGAATGAGAATACCCGTGAGCAGCTCTTCAACACCATCAGGGAGCTGATGGCTCTCAACATCATACCCGTGATCAATACCAACGACGCTGTATCTCCTCCTCCTCAAGATGGAGATCTTGGAGATGGAACTCTAAACATCACTGATAACGATAGCCTGGCCTGTACTATTGCAGTGGATGCTGGAGCTGACCTGGCAATCCTTATGTCCGACGTTGAAGGTATTTACAACAAACCTCCGAAGGAGGAAGGAGCCCAGCTCCTGCCCTATTTCAACCCCAAAATTGTAAATCAGATCCAGTACGGGGAGAAATCTAACTACGGAACTGGTGGCATGGAGTCCAAGGTTAAAGCTGCTTGCTATGCTCTGGAACATGGATGCAGTGTTGTTATCTGCAGCGGAATGAAGTATAACACCATAAGGTAAGATATATCAGCTTTATGTCAATTTTGTATACCTTGTTATTATTTTTAAAATTCTGATTTTAACATTTCTGAATTTTCTAGGAACATCATGTCAGCAGAGAATGTTGGAACTATGTTCACACCTCTTGAAATTGAAGGAACTACAGTTGAAATTCAGGCACAAAATGCCAGGTAAAAACTTAAGCATTTCTTTCTCATAGCAATAGTTTCTATTATTTGATATATTTAGAAAAGGAAGCCGCAGGCTAAGTTCTCTAGCTCCAGAGGAGAGAGCCGAGGCTATCAGGCATCTCTCCAACTCCTTGTTAACCCATCAGGCGGAGATCATGGAGGCAAACAACCAGGATTTGGCCAATGCTAGAGCTCATGGTGTGACTGGACCCATGTTCGATCGTCTAGCGCTGTCCAGCAGTAAGCTTGAATCCCTGTGTGTAGGATTGAATCAAATTGCTGATTCAAGCTATGACAATGTTGGCAGGGTTTTGAAAAGAACAAAGATCTCCGAGACTCTTGAGGTTGTTCAGGAAACTGTTCCTATTGGAGTCCTTATGGTCATCTTTGAATCCCGCCCTGATGCCCTTCCTCAGATCGCAGCTCTGGCTATCGCTAGTGCTAACGGTCTGCTGTTGAAGGGAGGGAAGGAAGCTACCAACAGTAACCGTGTACTCATCAGGCTTGTTAATGAAGCCCTGGGTAGATATGGCTGTGCTGATGCCATAACTCTGGTATCTGGCAGAAATGAGGTGTCTGAGCTTCTCAAGCTAGACGGCTACATCGACCTCATCATCCCCCGGGGCTCCAACGAGCTGGTCAGATCGATCAAGGAGAGATCTAAATCTATTCCTGTTCTTGGACATGCTGATGGTATCTGCCATGTGTACCTGGATTCAGACTGTGATGTGGAGAAGGCAATCAAGATTGTTGTTGATGCTAAGACGGATTATCCTGCAGCCTGTAACGCCATGGAGACTCTTCTGATTCATGAATCTCTTCTTGAGAATGAAGTTTTTTACAAGGTAAGAAATACACTATTTATTATCATTCTCAAACGAATTTTCCATTCTCCTTTGATTTAGGTTTGCCAGGCGTTGAAGCAGGAAAATGTTAAGATCTACTCTGGCCCCAGGCTTTCTGAAACATTGACCTTTGGACCACCAAAGGTATTACAAATTTAAGCATAACAAATCAGGGGCGTACGAGGGCTTTTGTTTAAGGGGGGGGCACAAAAAAATTTTTTTGGTTCCTTCCCTTTGGGCACCATTGTGCCCCCCTTAAAAACCCCTTTTTTGAAAAAATATTGATACTTTTTTAAAATTTTTTGTTGCCCCCCCCTCCCATAAAAATACACCAAAAAGACTACATTTTGGGTGTTACTAACCTTAAAGAGTCTAAAAATTATTCCTTTGCTTGAAAAACTAACTTTTTAACTTTATAAATTTATCACTTAACTCCATCAGAGCTAACTAAATCAATAATCACAGCATCATTAAAAATTATATTTTTACTAATAAACGAAATTTCTTCTGAAATTTTTAGATAGAATTTACTCAATCTACATATACACCAACTCTTTTAAGCTACAATTTTCTGGGATTTGCTTGCACAAACATTTCAATGATTTTTTTAGTAGAGAGCTCAGACAGCCTTATAGGGTGTAAAGATCGTTAAGTCTGCTCTCCGTCATAGTACATCTTGTGTAATTAAGTCTTCTCTTTAGAAGGCTAAAACTTTGCTCTCCTTATTCCTTGTATTAACAGTGAATTTAGACAAATCCTTAGTCTTTGTCATTGTCAGGTGTTACTTTCTAAACGTAGTTTCCTTTTAATTTTGTATTTTCCAGGGTGGGGGGCAGTGCCCCGCCTGGAACTCCCAGAGGGGGGCAAGAGGGCTACTGCCCCCCCTAGGTACGCCACTGTGCCTGGCCTGAGGAAGGGAAATGCAAGCAAATGTAATATTAGAAGAGTCTCCCCCATGGGGGGGGGGGGGGCTCGGCCCCCCCTCGTACGCCACTGTAGCAAATGTTTTCAAAAAATGTTATCAAAGTTTTATATTTAGGCGAGTAAATTAAGTATTGAATACGGAGATTTGGCCTGCACTATCGAGATAGTTTCCACCTTGGATGATGCTATTGATCATATTCATAAATATGGATCTTCTCATACTGACGTCATCGTGACAGAGAATCAGGACACTGCAGATAGATTTCTCAACAATGTGGACTCAGCCTGTGTATTCCACAACGTTAGTTCAAGGTACTGTATTCATATTTTTAAATTTTGATTTATAATACCAAAATTTTACAATGTGGCAAAAATATTTACTAACTAAACCAAGCAGAAAAAAATTGAATAAAAACACTTTGTTCTTGCGGCAAAAAGTTCTTATTCAAAGAAAAAGCACGAAAGCACTTTATTTGTTTGTCATGTAGACTTGTGTAATTTTTTGGTAAAGATTCTAAAGAGATACTTTACTTGAAGACTGTCAATATTGCCAGATTCTCATACAGACCCTTACCTTGGAATTAAGTCAATGAAGTGTTTTCATATTTGAATTTTATGAACATTTTTGCAGGTTTGCTGACGGATTCAGGTTAGGGTTAGGAGCTGAAGTTGGAATCTCCACGGGTAGAATACATGCTAGGGGCCCAGTAGGGGTAGAGGGGCTTCTCACCACCAAGTGGGTTCTCAGGGGCACCGATGATACCGCCGAGGAATATTCTAAGGGGCGCAAAGAGTTTATCCACAAGTCTCTTCCTCTAAATTAAGTCTATAAAATCTAAATCTCTATTTGTAATTCCAGGTTTTACATCTGTAGAATTGAATATTTATGTAAAATGTTCCGATATAAGGTATTTTTGTGAAAATACAATTTGATAAATAAATAAATGTCAAACATTGACAAGATTTTTACTAAACTGTCACTGAATTTAAAAAAGAGTAGACAAATTCGAAGTTTATTTTAGTTTTCGAATAGAGTTACATAAAGTAAACCCACGCCACATAATTAAATCAAATTTATAACAAAATTTTGTAAATTCTAGTAATTTTCACAATTCGAAAATAGGTGATTTTTTGGTAGTAACTTAAAGCAATATTGGAACTTTTGTTTTTTGGCAAAATGTTGACTCATTTCAAATCTTCAATATTTGAATATACCATTTAATCTTTGAATACAAACGTTTCAGAGTTTTACTTTTAAGATAAATATTCTTACAATTTAGATTTTGATCTCTGCGCAAAAATAATTGCCAGGTTTGGCACATTTGGCACGATTCAAAATATTCTGTTATTAGATCATCTGATATGAGAATGATTATTTCCTATTGAGTTAAGTTTGTCAAGGTGAATTTAAATTATATCTTATACAGTTTGATAAAAAGTGATTTTCCGGTTTCGATGTTTCCACGGAAAACGACTAAACTCCGAAATCTGGGAACCCTTGATAGAGAAGTTAATATAGAGTTACACATAAAGGATGAGACATCAGAGACGATTATATGGAATTTACATTGTCTGTTTCCTAATATTCAATACTTCCGGAAACTTTTTTTTATTTCTTTGCAAAAACATTAAATGAGCAATTTTTAAAGACTGTATTTAAAGCAGAGACGTGATTTAACCCAGGGAATTGGCATATTTGAATTTTTAGGTCGTCTTTTCACAATCATCATATGTGGACAGCCTTGTACATTTGATAAGATTCCATGCTCCTGAAACGTGAATAGATCGATAGATTTAGGCCGGTTTTAAGTATTTGTTTTTTTGCTACCCTGCAACATTTTTCCATTATTTTTAGTGCCCTCAATGTGTGTCATTGGAAATTTGGAACATTTGTTATAGAAGCTTTCATAAACACATGTAAAACACGTATTCTATACAATATTGATTCATCATTCTATAAAATATAAACATTATTCTAATTATGTATTAAATATTGCAGGGTTGACTAAACAGAATTAGATTTTTTACCATGAACTAGAAATCGTAAAAATATCACAATCCACGATCTGCGACAAATTGCAATGTTAAAAATGCTAATCAATTATTGTACAAAGAATGAAAAATGAGCCTATAGTGGCAATGCGAGTTATAAAATGAAGGAAAAATACCGAATAAAATCTGTCTCTAGAGTTTCATTGTTTGTGAATAACCCTGTACTTCTGTGTGGGTGTTCTGCCCTGAAGTTGAACAATTGTTGACATTTAAATGTTTCCCGTCAATACATACATTTAATATATTCCAGGTTTAAAAGAACGGATATACAGATTTAGGACAAAAAGATCTTTCAAAAATACGATCTACATTTATCTAGATCAAAACATTTTAGTTTTGTTATCTACGAAGAAATTCTGTTATTTTATTTTTTTATTTTAAATTAAGAGTTTTTCTACGCTTTTATACCTATTTATTTATTTCCTGGAGGGTATATGCTTTATTTTTGTAATGTGTATCAACAAATCTCTCCAATCANATATCCGTAAGTAGGTGTATATAATTAATTTTTATATAAAGCTGTTACCGGCCATGCAAATACTTCAGTCAAGCCTTTGCTTCCTCCTGCACCTGAACAGTAACGTTATCTAGATATATTATACTTTAATAAAGGGAAACTTTGCTAACTATTTATCTCAATAAAGGAAAACTTTGCTAAATAGATATCTGAATAAAGGAAAACTTTGCTAACTAGATATCTGAATAAAGGGAAACTTTGCTAAATATATATCTGAATAAAGGAAAACTTTGCTAACTAGATATCTGAATAAAGGAAAACTTTGCTAACTAGATATCTGAATAAAGGGAAACTTTGCTAACTAGATATCTGAATAAAGGGAAACTTTGCTAACTAGATATCTGAATAAAGGAAAACTTTGCTAACTAAATATCTGAATAAAGGGAAACTTTGCTAACTAGATATCTGAATAAAGGAAAACTTTGCTAACTAGATATCTTATTATTATTCAAATCTATTTAGTGATCAAAAAGTACAGAGCAAATAACAATAAACTTTATATATATATATATCAACGATATGTACATTTTGATTTTTCTTTGATTTTATTAAATGTGCAGACAAAAACAACAAAAAGGTATATCGGTAAAGATTAATAATATAAAAAACCAGTGCCAAAATAGCAACAATTTAAGTAGCAGCAATTTAAGAACTGGCAAAAACATAAAGGAAGTTTACAGGTAAGCATAATATTAAAAGGCAACATTTTTTGAGACGGATAGAGACAATTGCAGAGAGAGATGTTATTGAAGAACCAACAGCTTTGCACTATTGTTTCTTTTATAGAGTTAAAAACATTTGAAAGACAAAATTATAGTTTTGCATCAACAACATAGAGTTATAGCTTTGCACCATAAAAATAGAACGACTGTGGATAGAGCGGTAATTGTAGATCCAATAGCTTTGCACCATTGTTTCTTTTTAAGGATTAAAATTGTTAGAACCTGGTAAGTTCTGATAAACTCAAAATTAAATTTAAGAAACAGAATTGGAAGCTTAAATGATGGACAAATTTTGATAAATTTTAATAAAAACAAAATTCTGAAAAACTGATTCTGATAAACCCGAAATTCAATTTAAGAAACAGAAATGGAAGTTTAAATTACGGACAAATTCAGATAAATTTTGGTAAACTCAAAATTCTGAAAATCTCGAAATTCATTTTAAGCACTAAATTGGAGGCTTAAATGGCGGAAGAATTCCAATAAATTTGAATTAACTTGAGCTTTTGCTACACTCGAAATTCAATCCAAGAAATAGAAGAGGATAGTTCACCAATATCACATTTTCGTTCTGGAGATCATTGATTGTTGGTTTCTAGCGCTTTCATCTATCTGTCATAGTGCTTCCTCTTCCTGCTTTCTCTTTCCTTCTTTTCGATCACTAGAGCTAGAACTTTCGGAATATCTTTTGATTCGACTATTCCGTATAGAACCTTGAAAAACATCAGCACCGCCTTACCCATCCTCAATCTGGAGCTGTCGTTTAGGTGAACCATCTCGGTGTAGATCTTCTCTCTCCATTGTGGATCTCTGTACTTGGTACATATTTCCATCAGGTTTCAGGGCCCATAGAAGGAAGGATCTAGTTTCTTAGTTTTGAGACCCCAGGTGTGAAAAGTGGGTGCCTTGAAGGATTTAAGCCTAGGATCGCCGTGGTTAAGTTCTCTGATCATGTTGGTCAGTGTACTGAGAGTTTCGAACCTGTTGTCTTGAAGAACTCTTTCTTCATACGGGAGAACTGCTATTTTCGGTGGGAAGGGAGGAGTAGCTACGGAGAACGTAGATCTGCCTCCAGTTCCTGCTCTAGTCTTCATAGAGAGAACATCATTCTTGAATTTTTTAGATCTCGGATGATCTTTGTTGCATTTTTACCTCTCATTACATCGTTGACAGTTCCTACAACCAGAACATCAACCGGAGTGGAGCTGGAACCAAACTCTGCCATAAAAGCGTGATGGAGAATCCTTACAGTGCCTCCTGGTATACCAATCATATCAACATGGATGTCGTCGCCTGGGTATTCATTAACACTTCTATCTCCCTGCCAGTCATTCAGTAGACTGGAAGTCACCAAAACCGGTTGTCGGATACCAGTCTTGAACGAATGGAGTTGAGTCTTGCAAAAGGAACATGGATACACTCCCCACCTTCTTGGAGCGGAAGACATTCGCAATGATTTTGAAGAATTATGATTGTGGAAGATGACTTGGCTTTGTGGGAAGACAGAGGAAGAATATTCGGAACATATGGTGCAGTACTTCTTTCCTAGATGAAAATTTTTCTTCCTGATATCTCTGTAGTTCTTGACTTTGGATTTAACGAATGTAGCAAGCTCTGTAGATTTTCTTTTTCTACTAATCTCTTCAAGTATTTTCTCAGGGGAACTGTTCGGATCCAGATTCTCTCCTGGGTAAAGCGAGGTTCCGTAACCCGGAGGAATCGCTGGTGGGGGGCTGCTGAGGTCAGGTAGCTTAAACATGGAGCTTGTCCTCTCTCTTGGCTGCGGATAAGGGAGCTTGTGAACCGAGATACTCAGCTCCATCTGTAATATATGTAGGATTAATACCGGGAAAAGGCTGATTTTAAATCTCAAAAAATATTGCAATATTAGTAGCACAGGTTTTAAAATGATAAGTATAGGAAGTAGCATTTTAAGGATGGGCTTGTAAATCCAAGTTAAAAGAGTCTTCATTTAAGTAATTTAAACGTTTATCTTTATCAAATGCCATTTTGTTAATATAAATCTCATTCTTAAACCAAGAGTAAAAAGCGTTACTTGTTTAATTCTTTTTTAAGCATCTGAACCTCCAGATAAAGAGTTTGGTGTAAAGTGCCAGAAAATTATTAGGAGTATGTACAGGCAAATTACGTTCACCAAAGATAAAGTCTTTTTTGCTAGGTACCATGCGAATTCCTACCCATATTTGAGTAAAGAAATCATAGACTTCTGAGATAAAAGATCGCACTAAGGTGCAGTCATATAAGAGATGAGAAATGTTCTCTACATGGTTTCCTCAGAATGTGCAATTCTCACCGACATTATTTATAAATTTTGAGATAATCCTATTTGTTTTCAAGGTACCTCGAGTAACTTTGAATTGGAACCATTTTAGTCTATTGTCAAAAAAAAAGATTTTTATTCAATTTGTAGCATTTCTCCCAAAAGTGAATACCTTGCACTGCTTCCAGTTCTTCCTCCCATTTACGTTCTCTCAATAAAAGATTGCTGTTAGAATATTCAAGTGACTTCAAAAGTTTTGACCATTTATTGCATCCTTTTGATGAGTAAGAAATCAAGTTAAGCATTGGTGGCAAAATAGGGTAAATTAGAGGTAAACTTTCAACTGTAACCCCCAATCTTAGTAATGCAGATCTTATAATCGATATAAATGAAAATAAATCGGGTGGTTCATTGAATTTGTTGGAAAATTTGTCCTCCAGCATAAATCTAGTACCGTTTACAGTTTCAATTAGGATATCAGGTGGATAACGGACTAGTCTTCCAACATTGCCAAAGTTCCTTTTTGAGCAAATAGAGGAGTTCATAATAAATACGTTTGAACCCCAGATAGGATACGAAGTGAGATTTTCAGGAGCGTTTTTTAGGTGCTCCAGCATGAGAGGTTTAATTGAACGTAAGCATTCGCTCCAGAAAGGATTTGACAGTTTTTTACTCATTTTGTCATGGTCTACTGTTCCTACATTTGAGCAAAAATCATCTAAATTAAGATTTAAATTTTCTTCAATGTTTAAACTAAAGATATCTTTCCATGCTGAATGGCTATGCACCAGTCTTCTGAACCATGAAAATTTGAAAGAAGTCCAATTGGAGGAAATATCTGGAAAACCCAAGCCCCCTCTGCTTTCAGGTTGTTTTGCATCACCCCTAGCCACTTTCTCTTGACCCCCCCAGATAAAAGTGTATATTTCAGTTTCAATTTCTTTTAGTTTTTTCTTATTTATTCCGGGTAGTACAAAAGCTAGGTGAGAGAGTTTAGATAGTAATAGTGTTTTGGCTATGCATGCACGCCCCAGAGGGCTTATGAATCTGTACCGCCAATTTTTCATGATTGCTCGAATCTCCCCTAACTTTTCATAAAAATTAACGTCCATATTTTCAAGTAAACCGTCAAACTGTATACCCAGCAACTTAAAATTTTGATCCCAGCGTATTGAAATATGGTTGCATAGTTTATACTCTCCATTAGGAATAAGCCCAAAGACGACACATTGCGTTTTATTAAGATGTATTTGTAGGCCTGATACTTTAAAAAACTCATCTATAACTGTAATTGTGTTTTCAAGGTTATTTGAGTCATATTCTAGAAATATTGAACAATCGTCTGCGTAAAGAGATAAAAGTATTTCGAGTGTGTCTAGTTTAAAACCTTTAATATTCTGATCCGTTCTCATTTTAATGCAAAGAATTTCTATGGACAGTACAAAAAGGGCTGCTGCAATAGGGTCACCTTGTCTACATCCTCTGGAGATATCAAAAAGCTTTGATATATTACCTGCATGTTTTATACAAGCTTTAAAATTATTTAATAGAATGTTAATCCATTTTATATAATTATTTCCAAATCCAAAATAAAGAAGAGTATTGAGAATAAATTTAAATGAGATACAATCATAGGCTTTTCTAAAGTCAATAAGTAACAGCAGTCCAGTTTTCTTCTTATTTTTTGCCCATTCCATAATGTCAAAGGTGTTGCGAATGCAGTCCCCTATTTATCTACCATTGACGAACCCTGATTGATCCTTATTTATGATGGAAGGCAGAACGAGGTTAAGTCTGTTAGCAAGGGCTGCACTCAAGAGTTTATAAACACTATTTTGTAAAGTAATAGGTCTCCAGTTTTCTAATAGGTGTTTTGGCTTGTTTCTCTTAGGCAGTAAAGAAATTATTTCAACGGCTTGGGAACTTGGCAGTTTTCCAATTGTAAAACTAAAAGAAACTGCTCTATAAATAATCCCTCCCATGATTTTCCAGAAACATTTATAGAATGCATATGTGAAACCAGAGGAACCTGGAGTCGATTCATTTTTAGACTTTTTAAGAGCTTTTGCCAGTTCTTCTAAAGTAACCTCTTGTTCTAACATTTCAATCTGACTATGGTTAAGCTTAGGATGTGGTATATTCTCTTCCAAAAAATCGTTGACATGTATTTCTAAAAATTCATCTTTATTTTCATTGAGCTCTTTGTAATATCTTCTAATTAGTTTTTCAATTAGTTTTTGGTCGTGAATATACCACCCCTCCCCGTTAATGTCATTTACTAGGAGTGTGGATATGTATTTTTGAGCAGAAAGATTGTTTTCAAGCCCGCAAAAAAAAGGTTGTCGGCTTTTCACCTTGTATTTTGCTAAGAAGTCTATTGCTGACATACTGTTGACGGGTCTGGTGTTCAATAAATTCATTGTATAAAATTTCGGCCTGTGCTAGATTATCTTGAGTATTTGGGTCAACATCTCCTCCAGAATTTTTTTTTTGAAGTATTCTAACATCATTGAGTAGCTTAACCCCTAATGAACAGTTAGCCTTGTTTTTAGCAGAGGAATAAGTAATAGATTCATTTCTGACATCATTTAAAACATGGAAAACATGAGGATTCACACTTAACTCCATCTGTTCGATATTTTCTATATTTAAATTGATAAAATCTTCATATTCTTCAAGACTTGATTCTTGAAAAAAATTTTCATATATATTATGTTTAATATATTTAGCATAGGTATTTTTTATTGTTCTGTTTATACAATTTACGTAATCTATATCTTTCAGAAGAAGAGAATTGTGTTTCCAAAGGCCTTTTCCTCTCTCAAATTTAGAGAAATCAAAATGCAAAATAATGGGCTTATGATCAGATTGGAAGGAAGGGTAGGTAGAATGGTGGGATATAAAGGGGCGGAGGGATTCAGATAATAAGAACATGTCAAGCCTGGCTCTTTGAGGCCCCCCATTTCTGATCCAGGTAAATAGATTTTTGTCCCCGTAAAGACTTCTATGTGCATCAATAAAAGCATAATCGTTCATCAGATTATTTAAAGTTACTCTTGCCCTTGGATTTCTTTCAGTGACATATCTGTGGTTATCCAAGTTATGATCTAAAGTGACGTTAAAATCCCCCATAATAATACAGTTAGTGAACCCTGCATTTCAAAAGTTTTCGAAAATGTTTTCAAAAAACAATGGATTATCATCGTTGGGTCCATAAATAGCCCCTAACATGAATTTATGATCATCAAATTCACATTTTAGCCATAATAAGTTTCCGACTTCATCTTTTGATAAAAATTCTATTTTGACAGGACACTTCTTATTGACCAAAATTGCTACACCCCTTGCATTAGAACTAAAGCTGCTAAAATGGCAAAAGTAGTTAGTTTCATTCTTATTAACCTTGTGCATTGATTTGCTAAAGCTGGTATCTGAGAGACATAATATATCAGACTTAGCTTGAAAAATATGATTAAAAAACTGGTTTCTTTTATTTGTATCACCCAGGCCATTGACATTTGCCGATATTATATTCAGCTGGCTAGCAGATTTATCTTGATTCAACATCATTTATATTTCTAGTTAGATAAAAAGAAAAGACTCCAGCTTCTCGCACACCCCTTATCTGCTCAAAAATTAAGTTTAAATAGGTCAGCACATTTAAGACATAGGTTAAGTTGTTTTAAAAAATTTGAATAGTAAAGTAAAGTAAAACACATTTTTAATAAGTTTATGTAAAAGTTGTAGAAAAAGAAGTGAAGGTTTGTAAAAGGATGTACATAATTTTTCTTAAAAGTTGTCCTCCCTTTTATTAGAAGAGAACCAGAAATACTATGTTTTATGGCTTTGCACCATTGTAAAGTAATAAGTTTACGAGGCTTATAAAATACATGTTTATAATAAAGTAATTATTTCTAAAGTAAGTAATTATGTGACAGGAGGGTATTTCTCAAGGCACTCAGAGATATAAAGTTATTATGGTAAAACTGGGGGGGTTTGATTACTAGTGATAAGGTATAGAAAGCTTTGAATATATTAGCGTAATTATGAAGATATCAAATATAGCTTTGCACCTTTTCTTCTAGACTTGGGGTGTGAAAATGTCTCTCAGCGTAACCAACTCCCCCCCCCCCTCCCCCCTGTCTCACTTTATAAGAATATTAGTTTACATACTGAGAAGAAGGAGTCTACGTACTATACGAATATATTTATGTTGGTATAGCTGGAGAGGTTTTAAGATCAGCTCAAGGTATATCAGGGCTTTAAATACTTTCATACAGACTTGAAAAAAAAGGAACAAAAAAGAACCCCCCCCCCCCCCCTCCTGTTGATTGTTATAAGTTGGAATGGTTTTTCTAGATGGTTTCAAGAGAGATTTTATAGTCTTTCAAGAGTCTACTGTTATATTTGCTAACTATTTGTCTACCTATGGTTGGACTGGACATCTCTATAACAGCGTTACCTCGTAGTATGTCTACTTAAGTAATTGCGTCATATTCCTGTGTCTTAAGTACTTTCTTGAGCAAAGTATCTACTTCAGACTTATCTCTCTTACCTATCCCTGTTATGATCAACTTGTTCTTAGCCTTTTCTAATGCATCCTTGGATATGGAGGTGGATGGGTGGGTACCAGGTTTAACAGAGTTTCCCAGATTTGGAGTAACAAGGTGCTCTGGTTTAGGATAGAATTCCTCTAGAATTTTAAAAGATTTCTTGCTACCTTCTTCTATATCTTTATATCTTAGTTGCATCTGATGACCTGTGAATACAATTTGTGTCTGAACTTCAAACAAATTCCTATATTTCCATGCTTGTCTCCTCATACGCTTGTAGGCTTCCCTATATCCTTGAGGTATATCTCTATCAAAACTGACCCCTGCTGGAAGATTCTTCGCGGATTTAAATAAGTCATTTCTCTGAAACTGGTTTTTTAAGCAAACGAGAATGGATGGAATCTTAACTCCGTCTCCCTTACCTAGCTGTACTACTGATACTATACTTGTTTGTATGTTTACAGGGAGTTTAAGACTGTTAAAGAGAGCTTGGACTTCGTCCATTGGTTTATCAGTTTTAAGCCCATGGATGATAAGGTTTCTATTAGCCTTATCTATGATTGTTGCCAGAGTAATCTTGTAGGAGGAAGAATCAGAAGCCGTACCTTTATCTGCTACTACCTTCATTACATTTTTCTCGAAGGATTCTTTCATCTCTTTCATCTCTTCTCTTAGCTTATCTATATCTTGCCCTTGGTTATCAGTATTAACTTGCATACTACTATATTGAGACTTAAGTTCAGCTACGTCACTAGCAATGGGACTAATCTTAGTATCTATGGCGGACAGTATCTCTCTCTTTGTCTCATCAAGTGCGGCTTGATTGGCTACAGAACTTTCTCTAATTGTTTCTGCTAAAATTGTACGAAATTCCTCATTATTCATTTTGGATTTCTTACTATCAGGACTACTAGTAGAAGAGGATTTGCGCTTGGTACCTTGCCTTTCCTTATCTTCAAAGATACGTTTTATTTTAAGTACAGTTTTGACTCCGTTAGTATCTACAGGTTGAGACGACCATACCTCCATTAAAACTGTTATGGATTAAGTAACCTAGACTTTAAAAATTGTGTTTGATAACTCAGTATGGTATTTAGCAGCTTTGCACCATAAATATTTTCAAAAGACTGACTTAGGATTAAGGTATAGACTTCAGGAGGCTGACTTCCCTTACAATGGTATTTTACAGACCGCGGCTTTGCACAGCTTGTCCATAAAGATTGTTAGTAAAATGAAATATGACGGCTTTGCACCTTAAAAATGCCTTTATTTTATGCTTTGCACATATTCCCGGTATAATCACCTGTTATATTTAGTAGCTGTAGATGGCTGTATCTTTATCTGTTATCCTCGTACACCCTGTCTGTCGCCTGCTGTCACTGATGCACGTGCGAACTGTGAACTGTAGTGCCTAGTCAGCTGATTCAGTTTTGCTAGTCTGTGGTTGGACGAAGCTCAGTACTGGACTCTCATTGGACGTTACTTGGGACGTAAAGGGTTCTCATTGGTTGGCGGTTTAGTGCATGTTTCAGGGATGTATATATACTTCGTACTCTTTACCAAACCCCCCCTTCACCCCTCTACATCTACATTATATTGCAATTCACAATGAAGTTCTTCTTATTAAAATCAAAAATTTTAAAAAAAAGTAAAGTAGCAATTCTTTTGTCCGTAAAACTCTGTTTAAGGTGTTGCTCCGTGCTAACTAGATATCTGAATAAAGGAAAACTTTGCTAAATATATATCTGAATAAAGGGAAACTTTGCTAACTAGATATCTGAATAAAGGGAAACTAGATATCTGAATTACCATCAAGCTCTCTTCTTAAGATGTGGAATAACCTGCCTCTTGACTTAAAAAGAAGCAACTCTCTAAGTTTATTTAAAAATAGACTACTAAATTCTCTTTTTGAAAATTATAGGACAATGTGTTATAAACCGAATTGCTATTCATGTAAAACTAATTAGATATGTTTTAATATGCTTTGATATTTGTTGTGTACATGTCTGAAAATTACTTTAAACTCTAGTTATTCGAATTAGTGTATAAACTATTTTGCATATGATAAATTTGCACCCTGATCTCCAATCGTTCTCCTTAAATCTATTTAATTGAAATATTTTGTTATTATTACTAAAATTAGGTGGAAAAAATAATCAAAACAGCCAAGAGCTATTATCCACCTAATTGCTTTATACTTGTACTGTTAATATAATCATCAATTTTGTGATTGTAAACTCTATCTGTATACAGATACATTTATTTTAGCAATACACTTTATCTTATCTTATCTTATCTAGGGTTTTGTTATTTTGGCTTTTGATATTTTGGCTTTTGATATTTAGGCTTTTGATATTTAGGCTTTTGTCATTTAGGGTGTTGTTGTTGTTTTGTTATTTAGGCTTTTGATATTATGGCTTTTGTTATTTAGGGTTTTGTTATTTTGGCTTTTGATATTTAGGCTTTTGATATTTAGGCTTTTGTCATTTAGGGTGTTGTTATTTAGGGTTTTGTTATTTAGGCTTTTGATATTATGGCTTTTGTTATTTAGGGTTTTGTTATTTTGGCTTTTGATATTTAGGCTTTTGATATTTAGGCTTTTGTCATTTAGGGTGTTGTTATTTAGGGTTTTGTTATTTAGGCTTTTGATATTATGGCTTTTGTTATTTAGGGTTTTGTTATTTTGGCTTTTGATATTTAGGCTTTTGTCATAAGGCTTTTGTCATTTAGGGTGTTGTTATTTAGGGGTTTGTTATTTAGGCTTTTGATATTTTGGCTTTTGATATTTAGGCTTTTGTTATTTAGGGTTTTGTGCTTTTGATATTTTGGCTTTTAATATTTAGGCTTTTGTTATTTAGGGTTTTGTTATTTAGGCTTATAATTAATTAAAGCTTTTGTTATTTACACTTAGTTCTTCACTAAGTTAGTCTATTTTTAACTCAAATGGGAGGAAGCTATTCCTTTATTTTATTATTATTATTTGTATTATTGTTATTGTTGTTGTTGTTGTTGTTGTTATTGTTATTGTTATTATTGTTATTATTGTTATTATTTAGGCAGGATATGAAACAAAACTTTCATCAGATGACATCAGAGGACATTGCAAGGTGGGTTTCTAACATCATACAATGGACAGGGTGTATCACATCAAGCTAGATCGTTTAATAAAAAAAATCTTTCAGAAAATGTCAGGTTTTTAGAGTATTAACTGCGTATTTTGGCGTTCAAGCTTGGAGCTAATCCAATATGGTCGCTCTAATCTCTAGTATCTACTTAGTCCGGGGAGGGTTTTGGTTTGTCCTAAGTTTGGTAGACTTTGTGGTTAATGAATAATTTGATTTTAAAATCACGGCTCTTCACCTTCTAAATATAAATTTAGCTTGTCTGTCTGTTTGTTTGTTTGTATCCAATAAACGTCAAAATGGCTGAACGGGCCCAAATTTATGAATGATCAAAATTTCAAAAATTAGTGTTTAAAATAGAAAATGGGCGCGAAGCGCCCTAAAAGCCTAGTGATATTACATATGGAGACGGAAGGGGAGGGAAGGGAAGGGAAGGGAAGGGAAGGGAAGGAAAGGGAAGGAAAGGGGTTTAGGAAAGTGACGGAAGGAGAGGGAAAAGGAAGGGGAAGGGTAGGGGAGGGAAAGAGGATGGAATGTAGGAAGAAAAGGGAAAATGTAGGGAGTTAAGGGTAAGAAGGATGAAATTAGGGAGGGAAAAGGGTAGGTAGATAGAGAATGGGGAAGGTAGGGAGGGAAAAGGGTAGGTAGTTAGAGAATGGGAAGGTAGGGAGGGAAAAGGGTAGGTAGTTAAAGAATGGGGAAGGTAGGGAGAGAAAAGGGTAGGTAGATAGAGAATGGGGAAGGTAGGGAGGGAAATGGAAAGGCAGGAGGGTACAGGGTAGGTACAGAAGGAAAAGAGAAGAAAATATGAAATATTTATAAAATATCGCTGATATAAACAAACATTTGTAGGTTGTACGCCAGTGATGCAGCACAGAATAATTTGTACGGCGGACGAATGACAAACAACAGGTGATTCTCAATTTTTAAATAATTAACTACATTTTGCTCCGATTCTACATTTTGCTACGATTCTACATTTTGTTATAATTGTACATTTTGCTACGATTCTACATTTTGTTATGATTCTACATTTTGTTATGATTCTACATTTTGTTATGATTCTACATTTTGTTACGATTCTACATTTTGTTACGATTATACATTTATACGATTCTACATTTTGTTAGGATTCTACATTTTGTTATAATTCTACATTTTGTTCCGATTCTACATTTTGTTCCGATTTCTTGACTGTGTTTGATCTTCAAATTTTATGCTTGAAACTTTGAATCTGCAAAATGAAAATACATTCCAGAAGCAATTCTGCGCCAATTTATTTTTCAAATGTATTATTTGTAATTTATATACAGGGTTAGTAAAAAAAAACAGGGATTATTGATGCTTTGGACAAAATGTTCAAATTTTTTATGTTTTAAGTCGTAAATAAATAAAATGTGATAAAAAAGAATTCAAAAATATGTTTGGAACATAGAAAAAAAAATCCACGAACCAAATTTTTTTGAAAAAATTGAGTTTTTGTAAACTGATAGGAAAATTTTATATAAATTCATTAAAAATTGAATGAGATATAACAATAAATCCGCAAATAATTTAGAATGGAAATCTGCAGTACATTTTATCAAAGTATAACCTTAGAACTGTTGTGACTTAAAAAATGCAAATAATTGGATCACACAATTTTTGTAATATCTCATTCAATTTTGTAATATCTCATTCAATTTTGTAATATCTCATTCAATTTTGTAATATCTCATTCAATGTTGTAATATCTCATTCAATTTTGGATCAATAAAAATTTTGAAAATGCCAAAAACATTGATAATCCTTTTTTTCTCTGTCTGTATATAATATAGTAATCTCCGTTTGTTTGTCCTATCATAACTTAGGAAGCTTTAGACCGATTTGCCTCAAATTTTTATTGGGGAACTCGGGAGACACACGGGAATGTTTTTCTTGGTTTTGAGAGTAGGTTCACTTTAATAGCGAAAATTTAGTTTAACAGTAAAATCGTTTAAATGAGGGTAAACTGCGGGATTAACTATTAGTAATCTGGGTAATGCCGGGCACTTCAGCTAATAAATAAATCTGTTTAATATCTAGGCAACGGGAGGTGAAGTCTGTGATCCATGATGCTATGGTGAAGATGCATAAGTCTCTTGAAAGTATGCCAGCAGAAGGGGACATGGAGGAGCAACCTAAATCTCTCGAGTAAACATCTAAACTAAAATCAGAATAATTAAGTTTTTAGAAGAAATGAAAGATTTATAGAAATTATCAAGGAAGAAAAAGGCTCATACATCTTTTAAACAATTTTTCATAAAGTTTAAGAAATCATAATAAATAATGACAGATAAAATGAAGTTTTAAAAAACTGTTTCATCTACATATAAATTTGGCTTGTCTGTCTGTTTGTTTGTATCCAATAAACGTCAAAACGGCTGGACCGATCGGGCCCAAATTTTTTTGGGACATCACGTGACCACAGGGAAGGTTTATGAATGATAAAAATTAAAAAAATGTGGTAAAGGTTTTTAATTTTGTAAAAAAATTTAATTTCTTGAACATCCGCAAATTTTTTTTTTAAATCCGCAAAAAATTTTTCTTCTTTGTTTTATAATGTAAACAAAAAGAACATATTCACAATTTAAATAGAAGATGGGCGCGAAGCGCCCTAAAAGCCTAGTAAATAGAAAAGACTAGATTTTTTTATGTAGAGAAGTGGGGTAGGGACGGGGAGAAGCTTCTTGAAATAAATATTATATCCTTTAAGTTTTCAGCGCAATTTATAACATCAAAAGGCATTCAGTAATCGTCAAATTTTCTTTTAACTTGTTAAATTACTAAGGGATTTTATGATTTCAACGTTTCTGAATTCAGATTCAGGCCAGATATTTCAAAACCCATCTTTATCTTTTTTGGCGATTAATGTAACATTAGTTTAGTAAAAATTTGTATAGGTTTGAAGGTTAACAATTTATCTAATATAATAAAAATTTGTGTCTGGAAACTTTGGGGACTGGTGCAAGATAGAATTTAGCATTTCATGAAAAATGTGCCCCCCTGGTTTCACCCGAAGTAGAACTTTAATATGTGGTAAACAGATTTTATGAATAGATTATTTCAGATCTTCCATTACATTATTCCCACATCAGCTGCAGGCATTGGCTTGGTTAACTTGGAGAGAACACCAGGTAGGTAGAGAGAAAAAGAGTGTTGAATAGGAAAGGGAGTCAGATCAGGTGACTAGTAGAATAGGAAAGGGGTCAGATCAGGTGACTAGTAGAATAGGAAAGGGGTCAGATCAGGTGACTAGTAGAATAGGAAAGGGGGTCAGATCAAGTGACTAGTAGAATAGGAAAGGGGTCAGATCAGGTGACTAGTAGAATAGGAAAGGGGCCAGATCAGGTGACTAGTAGAATAGAAAAGGGGTCAGATCAGGTTACAAGTGGAATAGGAAAGGGAGTCAGATCAGGTTACAAGTAGAATAGGAAAGGGAGTCGGATCAGGTTACAAGTAGAATAGGAAAGGGAGTCAGATCAGGTTACAAGTAGAATAGAAAAGGGAGTCAGATTAGGTTACAAGTAAGGAGAAAGGAGGATATTGGAAGGCCAAGGAAATCAATTTTGAGCCTCAAAATGGGATAGGAGGTTTCAGGTTTTAGGTTGTTTGATTAAGGTTGGTTACTCTTGATGTGCTCCAATGTACGTAAAATGTCGTTTCCTAAAATAGATATATCATGTAACTCTCGCCTCTTTAATCAGTGACGTCGTATGAGGTTTTTTATCTATTATACAAACTTGGTTTTGGGAGACCATTGATAATTATTGTTGTATTCAGAGTACACCTGGCGGAATTCTGGTGGATGATATGGGTCTAGGGAAACCTCTGATAATTATATTCTTGTATTCAGAGTACACCTGCTGGAATACTGGTAGATGATATGGGTCTAGGGAAACCTCTGATAATTATTCTTGTATTCAGAGTACACCTGGTGGAACACTAGCGGATGATATGGGTCTAGGGAAACCTCTGATCATTATATTCTTGTATTCAGAGTACACCTGCTGGAATACTGGTAGATGATATGGGTCTAGGGAAATCTCTGATAATTATATTCTTGTATTCAGAGTACACCTGCTGGAAAATTGGCGGATGATATGGGTTTAGGGAAACCTCTGATAATTATATTCTTGTATTCAGAGTGCACCTGGTGAAATACTGGTAGATGATATGGGTCTAGGGAAACCTCTGATAATTATATTCTTGTATTCAGAGTACACCTGGTGGAAAATTGGCGGATGATATGGGTTTAGGGAAACCTCTGATAATTATATTCTTGTATTCAGAGTACACCTGGTGGAATATTGGCGGATGATATGAGTCTAGGGAAAACCTTGACAATGATCTCTCTGATCCTTAAGCACAAGGAGGTTGAAGAGGTGAATGAGGAAAAGGTAGTTATCTAAATAATCTCCATGTTTTGATGTTAGATTAAATACATAACCTAGTATATATCTAGGATATTAGCTGGAAAACTAAGGGTTTGGGTACCTTGTATATATCTAGGATATTAGCTGGAAAACTAAGGGTTTGGTAACCTAGTATATATCTAGGATAGTAGCTGTAAAACTAATGGTTTGGGTAACCTAGTATATATCTAGGATAGTAGCTGGAAAACTAAGGGTTTGGGTAACCTAGTATATATCTAGGATAGTAGCTGTAAAACTAATGGTTTGGGTAACCTAGTATATATCTAGGATATTAGCTGGAAAACTAAGGGTATGGGTAACCTAGTATATATCTAGGATAGTAGCTGTAAAACTAATGGTTTGGGAAACCTAGTATATATCTAGGATAGTAGCTGGAAAACTAAGGGTATGGGTAACCTAGTAAAGACGAGAACAACACTTATAGTGTGCCCGGCCTCACTCATGGGACAGTGGGAGAACGAGATCAAGAACAAGGTAATACATTTTTGTAGTTTTTAGATTTTGTTATTTTCTTCTTTCAATGCCTATGTGTTTTCAAGGCTCCTTCTTTTGTCTGCCATACAACATCCCCCCTCCCCCTTCTCCAATTTTTGTATGTTTGAAATAGCACGAATATTTTTAATGGCATCTACAGTTTTGGAAACATTTCATCAAAAGATTTATGTAAACAACTTTAAATCTTTGTCTGATTATAGTTGAATGAAATTTATCCTAGCTTTTTATCCGATTTTAAAATTGATAATTTTCAATTGTTTTGTGGTTTCTATGTAAACGTGACTTGCGGATTTAAACAGCATCATTTGAGAGACTGAAAAGAAACTTTTAGAATCTAACACTTTTCCAAGACAGAAAAATGAAGATATTTTGTTGTAAATGCCTGGAAAAAATATCGGGTCACATGATATTCTGTAAACTTGCAGTATATGAAATGAATACGTAGCATGGTTAGCTTAAACCCTTTTAATATGTACATTCAACTTTTAAACGTGTGTGGAGATAGCTTAACTGTGTGATCTATCCTGGCTAATCTGAAAATACACCAACCTTAAATGCGCCTATTTCAACTGTGCTCTAATACATAATATGATTGCCTTAATCATTTGATATAGACAACGACATAGAAATTGTAATTACGTCGACTAACTTTAACTTGTAACAGATATAGCTAGTTAGAATCAGAACTCCGCTTTGATACAGTGTAGAGTAATTGTATCCTATTTGAGTATTCAGGTTGAGATCATACCTCATTTAGAGTAGAGATCAACTAAAGAGCTTTTAGATAGCCAATAATTGTGTCCCTGTGGGCCATTTAGAGCTGAAGTAATGGCTTGTTGATAGCTGCAATTGTGTCCCTGTTTGGCATTTAGAGCTGAGGCAATAGCTTGTTGATAGCTAGACTGAAACCCTGTTTTGATAAACAGGTGGGATCATCCCTCATCATTTGGGATTCATTTATAGCTTGTTTATACCTACAAGTGTACCCCTGTGTGGTATTTAGAGCCGAAGTAATAGCTTGTAGATAGCTACGCCGCGCTTGTGTCCTTTTGTGTATTTAGAGCCTGAGAAATAGCTAGATTGATAAGCTGTGCTTGTGTCCCTTTTGTGTCATTTAGAGCCAGGTGGGTTGAGTCCTGGTTGACTTGGATAGCGGTATGGTTGTGCCTGGACTGATAAAGTTTGGGGGGTGAACTTTTTTGAGTACAGTATTTCCTACATGCTTACTCCAATAAATTTGTTTAGACCTATATTAATTCAGGTACTAATTAATCCCTCTTGTTAATTTACGAGGCATATAACTATTCACTGCTTTAATACAGTACCAATCCAGGCATGTTATACGCCCATATTCTGAGGTATCTAATGTTTCAAGATACATCTCAATTCCTCTTGTTAATCCACGGTGCATAGAACTATTCAGTTCTGTAATACAGTACCAATCCAGGCATGTTAGTTAAGAAACAAATAAAATATTTTGATGTCCCATTGGAACATGCATGGAAAGTTCCGGTTTTACAAGAACTTTTAAATACAAGAATGAATAATTTATATGTTGAAGGATTCGAAGATGACGTAATAACTGAAATGATAAATATGTTATGTAATGAGTAAT
>NW_019396860.1:19261-34787 GCF_000591075.1 Eurytemora carolleeae | reverse complement strand
ACTCAAAAGATGAACAAGTATGAACATTTTATCACAGATATAACAACTAGGGATGTGTCTGTTCATCCTTTTGAAATCGACTCAAGAGGATATATCTCACCATCAAATAAGGCGATTCTAAAGAAACTGCATAAGTTCTGCAAACCCAGTGCTAGTTTCAAATCAATGTGTGAAAATCTATCAAGCCTTGCAGTACTGTCATCATACCACATTTTTAGAAAAACGAAAAACACTTGACTGGGACCAAGAAACCTCTTTTCTGAAAACCACCTCTGAATAGCTAAACTATACTCATGCTAAAAGTCTAGTATTGCACCTGTTTTTTGGCAAACCCTGCCAATTATAAAATGCGATATGAGAGAAAAGAGTATTAGTTTTATATTGTTTAATGTAATTTTGCTTTAGACAAATATAAATGATGAATATACTTCCGTCTTTGCATGTATCTATTATTCAAGATTCATTTCAACAATACTTTAGTTTCAATGTCAATCCAGACACAACTTTATCTGTATCAGTTCCCAAATTATATCTTTCAATAAAAGGGATTCAGGAAGCTTCTTGTTTGCTAACCAAGAAGTAATTACTCTCACATTGTAATCAAAGCTGAGTCTATTCCAACTAAATGTCTTTTGGGTTCTATCTCACAAGTTCAATTAATCAATTTAATTACAAGTTTTATGATGTTCTTTATTTTATTAAAAATGTCTGCAGCCTCATAGAGGCCACAATTACCCACCCTTCAGGCAATCCCGTTTGTATACAATTGCATACGGTTAGGATTGGCTGTTAGCATGACATTGTGCAATGATATAAGTCCAAGCGGGTGGAAGTACACACTCCCAATGGCCTTATGTGCTCATTATTGAAAATCCTAGCCTTAGATGTGTGTGAAGTACGGGAATTAAACCCTGAAAACCAATCTAGTTACTGGCTGTGGACAAGTGTGCTTAACTTCAGTGAGCTAATAAGAACTGAGCTGAAAACTTTAGAATGATGGACATCAAGATTAATGCCTCCTGGTTTTACTAAACCGACGATTATTTTAATATGCATTCAATATAGTAGAAAGAAGTATTAAATTCAACCAATCAGCTATCATGTTAAAATGTACCCTTTAACTTTTGAAAAACCGGTTTGGATTTCTGGTGTTGACGGTGTCATTCATATCAATTGAACTAAACATCGATTGAACAAACGTAAGTTTTGAATTAATGTTTATTAATACTAACGTTCAAAATGACAATAGTCCTAAAATATGTTTTTAATAATTTTATATTAACATGATTAATTTTATGTTTGTTTTAATGCTCTAAAAGCTGGCTTGTGAACAGCTGACTTTAATTACTCGGATATTAGTCCAATTGATATAGCATTTTATCTGTAATTGTTATCAAACGTAACTTTTATACAGTAGAAATATCCAAAAAGAGGATTACAAGAAGAAAATCTAAAGTTTTTACATTTGATAATCAGATAAAGTGATCGTGAATAAGAATATCTGATTCTGAAGTTTTCAGCTCTGGTGTCGCACACTACCCACCCCACCCCACTATATACTCATGTAGTTAAGCTAATCACAATACAGAGGTTGAAGTAGTTATTTACAGACGTAGCTAGGTTAGGTTAATCGCAATACAAGTTTTGCGTAGTTACTTATGAGCACATTCAGATTTACAGACTATGTACAAAGTAATATATCTAGGTATATTAAGGTTAACAAATATAGTGTTACACTACAGTTTTTGTTTAAGCAAAGTCTCTCAACATTATTATTTACACAAATGTAAAAAACTCCATTGCAAAAAACGCCAAAAAACTATGCCCAGATTTATTTCCAGACATTGAAAAATGATTTGTAAAAATATATTTAATAAATCTATCTTTAATTTCTCGAATCAAATCGACGATACATCTAGCTATAAAAATATAGCTCATATATATTTGTAAAACTGATTTTTCATGCATAAACAAAGTTATTAATATATGTAAATGTTGTTAAAACTATAATCCTAGAAAAATAAAAAATATTTTGTTCAAAAAACAATTATTCATTACAATCTTACTAAAGGATCTAACGTAAAGGTTTACAAGGGTACAATGTGAGTTGAATATAAACTTAGTAAATGGAGAACCATTTGAGATACGTTTCCAGTTTCCAGGAACTGAAATCGTTTCAAATAATGTTAGGTCAGTTTTTAAAAAGAAATGCAGGGGGAGAAATAAAAAATAGGAATTAACTTGCAAGATTTTTACCCTTAACATTTTTCCTAAACAAGATTCATTAAATTTTATTTTTATATTTATTTAGGTTAAATCTGGTATTCTCTGTGTTCTTGTTTATCATGGAGCTGGAGCAAGGGATGTTCTTGTTGTTATCATCATCTATCATTGTTTTCATCTGGAGCTTTTCTGGGCCGATGGATTAAATTAATTACTTATGGATTGTCTAATGATTTATCAAATGAGAGATTCGACCCAATTGAAGTCCATAACTAATTTGATATCAGTCAAAGGAAAATTGTAAAAATACTAGTCAGATTAAGCGCTTAATCCCTTCAAATCAACATTCATTAGTTCCAGAGGATTTTTAAGCCCCAATGGGTTTTTAGCAAAATAAATTAAGAAACCCCCCCCCCTGGATAAATTCATCTAAACACCCCTAATTTAGTAGACATATTTTTATTTTCTAAACTTTTGAATATCTGCCTTTTTATAAACTGCACTGTTGATAAAAATTTTAACTAATGAATGAGATGGGAATGATAGGTGGGATATAATGCCAGGCATAGGACGTGACGTGATAGGGTGGGATATAATTCCAAGCATAGGACGTGATAGGGTGGGATATAATGCCAGGCATAGAACGTGATAGGGTGGGATATAATTCCAGGCATAGGACGTGATTGGGTGGGATATAATTCCAGGCATAGGACGTGATAGGGTGGGATATAATGCCAGGCATAGGACGTGATAGGGTGGGATATAATGCCAGGCATAGGGTGGAATAAAAGATAAGACAGGAAAGGAAATAAAAATTTCAAAATAGGACAAGAAAAGACAAAATAGGACAAGAAAAGACAAAATAGGACAAGAAAAGACAAAATAGGACAAGAAAAGACAAAATAGGACAAGAAAAGACAAAATAGGACAAGAAAAGACAAAATAGGACAAGAAAAGACAAAATAGGACAAGAAAAGACAAAATAGGACAAGAAAAGACAAAATAGGACAAGAAAAGACAAAATAGGACAAGAAAAGACAAAATAGGACAAGAAAAGACAAAATAGGACAAGAAAAGACAAAATAGGACAAGAAAAGACAAAATAGGACAAGAAAAGACAAAATAGGACAAGAACAGACAAAATAGGACAAGAACAGACAAAATAGGACAAGAACAGACAAAATAGGACAAGAAAAAAGAAAAAAATGAAATGAAAATTACAGGAAAAGACGGGAAATGACTGGACATGACTTGACATGACTGGACATGACTGGACAAGACTGGACATGGCTGGACAGGACTGGACATGACTGGATATGACTGGACATGACTGGACATGACTGGACAAGACTGGACAAGACTGGACAAGACTGGACAAGACTGGACATGACTGGACAAGACTGGACATGACTGGACATGACTGGACATGACTGGACATGACTGGACATGACTGGACATGACTGGACAAGATGAACCGCAGTTAATTTTAAGATTGTTAACACTAACTATATCCTGATTATCTCTGAATAAGAACATGTTGATTAAAGGAAATCTAGTGCTAGAGAGATGTCCCGCTATGACGTCATCATAACAACTTATGGGGTCATCTTATCCGAGGTCAAGGCAGAGCTAGGAGATGCATTCAAGGTATTATTATTTAAAACATGAAAGTTGTAACAACATGGTTTTTGACCAGTAAAATGTTTTTATGAGTTCTAAAACTGAATAATCTAAATCAAAATTTTAAAATTTGTTTACTTTAACCAAAGACATCAAGATATATCCTAGATAAAACAAAACATTACTCATATGACCCGCTCAAAATATGGCAAATGTAAAAAGTTTGCATATTAGTCCTGAAATTGTTAATATGTTTTTATTAACCTTTCATTTACATTAAAAAACTGTGAATTATCAAAAATAAATGAGATATCTATGTTATAAACTTATAATCATTAAAAATTAAATATTTCAGTTGATTTTTTTGAGTAAGTTACATAAGGACTTCTGGAATAGAAATAATGGCGGAAAACATCATGATGAAACAGTTTTCAATCTAGAAATTTGACAATATTTTCCACACTGATCATTTTTTAATTAAGGAACCCAAGAAGCTGGAAGCTATGGTAGCTGCTGCATATAATTATTAATTAAGGAACCCAAGAAGCTGGAAGCTACGGTAGCTGCTGATGAGATATAATTATTAATTAAGGAACCCAAGAATCTGGAAGCTATGGTAGCTGCTGTATATAATTATTAATTAAGGAACCCAAGAAGCTGGTAGGTATGGTAGCTGCTGTATATAATCATTAATTAAAGAACCCAAGAAGCTGGAAGCTATGGTAGCTGCTGTATATAATTATTAATTAAGAAACCCAAGAAGCTGGAAGCTATGGTAGCTGCTGTATATAATTATTAATTAATGAACCCAAGAAGCTGGATGTTATGTTAGCTGCTGTATATAATTATTAAGGAACCCAAGAACTATGCTATGCTATGGTAGCTGCTGTATATAATTATTAATTAAGGAACCCAAGAAGCTGGATGCTATGGTAGCTGCTGATGAGATATAATTATTAATTAAGTAACCCAAGAAGCTGGAAGCTATGGTTGCTAATGTATATAATTAATAATTAGTAATTCAAGAAGCTGGAAGCTATGGTAGCTGCTATGCAATATAATTATTAATTAAGGAACCCAAGACGCTGGGAGCTATGGTGGCTGCTGTATATAATTAATAATAAGGTAACCCAAGAAGCTGGAAGCTATGGTAGCTGCTGTATATAATAATTAATTAAGGAACCCAAGAAGCTGGAAGCTATGATAGCTGCTGTATATAATAATTAATGAAGGAACCCAAGAAGCTGGAAGCTATGGTAGCTGTTGTATATAATTATTAATTAAGGAACCCAAGAAGCTGTAAGCTATGGTAGCTGCTGTATATAATTATTAATTAATGAACCCAAGAAGCTGGAAGCTATGGTAGCTGCTGTATATAATTATTAGTTAAGGAACCCAAGAAGCTGGAAGCTATGGTAGATGCTATGAAATATAATTATTAATTAAGGAACCCAAGACGCTGGGAGCTGTGGTCGCTGCTTATGAGACATAATTAATAATTAAGAAACCCAAGAAGCTGGAAGCTTTGGAAGCTGCAGTATATAATTATCAATTAAGGAACCCAGGAAGCTGGAAGCTTTCGGAGCTGCTGATGAGATATAATTATTAATTAAGGAACTCAAAAAGCTGAAAGCTATGGTAGCTGCTTATGAGATATAATTATTAATAAAGGAACCCAAGAAGCTGGAAGCTATGGTAGCTGCTGATGAGATATAATTAATAATTCAGGAACCCAAGAAGTTGGATGCTATGGTAGCTGCTGTATATAATTATTAATTAAGGAACCCAAGAAGTTGGAAGCTATGGTAGCTGCTGATGAGATGGAGGTTAAGAAGGGGAAAATCCTCTCCCTGGCCTTTGAGAGGATTATATTAGATGAAGCGCACACCATCAGGTATTACCAGCATCCCTCTTTTCATTATTATTATTATCAAAGGACAACCTTGCATACAATAAAATAGGAGTGAGCGCATCTAGCAGACAAAACTTATTTATGGCCAACGTGGTCCGCTAAGTCCCCTTGAAAAAAGAAGTCTGTTCAAGACAGCTCCATTTTAGTTTTTTTTTAAATCTGGGAATCCTTTAATCTTCAAAAATTTAGGAATATAATAGTTTTATTAAAATCAGGGGAAATTGTAGTAAGTAGTGTGTCCCTCACTTTTTGATAGATTGATTGATAGATTGATTGATCGATTGATTACCAATACTTTCTTTACAAACTCTACTTCATCGGCCATTATGTTAGGAACTTTTTAGGTGGGAATATCGCTTAAGTATAACTTTTTAGTAAAATAAATCAATATAAAGCTAGAACTTGTATATATTATTTAAAATTCTTTGTATTCAGTCAGATATAGTTTTATCCATTTCGTTCAGAGTCTATTTAGGTTTATAATGAAAATATTGAATATTATCTTTTAGGTTTATAATGAAAATATAGAATATTATTTTATCTTTTTGGTTTATAATGAAAATATTTTATCTTTTAGGTTCATAATGAAAATATTGAATATAATTTTATCTTTTTGGTTTATAATGAAAATATAGAATATTATTTTATCTTTTTGGTTTATAATGAAAATATTGAATATTATTTTATCTTTTAGGTTCATAATGAAAATATTGAATATAATTTTATCTTTTTGGTTTATAATGAAAATATTGAATATTATTTTAGTTTTTAGGTTAATAATGAAAATATTGAATATTATCTTTTAGGTTTTTATTGAAAATATTGAATATTATCTTTTAGGTTTACAAAGAAAATATTGAATATTATTTTATCTTTTAGGATTATAATAAAAATATAGAATATTTTCTTATTGGTTTACAATGAAAATATTAAATATTTTTTATCTTTTAGGTTTACAATGACAATATTGAATATTATATTTTTGGTTTACAATGATAATATTGAATATTATTTTATCATTTAGGTTTATAATGAAAATATTGAATATTATCTTTTTGGTTTACAATGAAAATATTGAATATTATCTGTTAGGTTTACAATGAAAATATTGAATATTTTTTTATCTTTTAGGTTTACAATGACAATATTGAATATTATATCATATCTGTTCGGTTCTATAGTAGTAAAGCTATCGTGTAAGAATTCCCATTATTACACGGTTCAGGAGGAACAATTTTAATATTGTTCGCTTCCTTGCGTTTAAGAATGCTTTTAGAAATTGGTTAACAAACAAACTAAACTAAGGAAACAATCACACCACATGTATTACTTTCAAATTAAGCACCAATGTTTACTTTTAAAATGTTTTTTTTTTAACATTTTAGCATTAGAAAAATAAAAACCGTGATAGTCAGAACAAGAGCATAAAACTTATTTGCAACCTTTCATTATGTGAACTGTTCCAACTTGAAATAATCGGATTTCACTAGAATTATTTTATAGTATAATTTCTTGGGTATGTGCCCATGGAACCTCACAAATATGATATAATATTAATCTTATGAGGATAAAAATGTAACAATGGAATTCTTAAACTCGATGAAATAATCTTGATGCATTCTTTAACTCATGCCTGCGGCCTTCGTTAAAAAATACATCAAGATTATTTCATCTCGTTTAAGAATTTCCATTATTACATTTTTTCCTCATAAGATTATCATAATATCTTTTAGGTTTACAATGATAATATTAAATATTATTTTATCATTTAGGTACATATTGAAAATATTGAATATTATCCTTTTGGTTTACAATGAAAATATTTAATATTATTTTATCTTTTAGGAACCCGAAGAGTCTTCAATCTCAAGCTGTCTGCAAACTAAAGGCTGCAAGGAGGTGGTGTGTGACTGGAACACCAATACAGAATAAAGAACTGGACATGTACTCCCTTATTAGGTTAGTTCACAGGGACATCTATAAGGAGGGAAGTTACAGCTTTGTAACTTAATATATATTGTCAAAATAGTTGAAATGTCTGCTTTGCCCGTGGAATTAAAGAAACACTTGGGGGAAAAAATCAAATATTAAAATAAATTACGATTATTGAATAACAAAAAAAAAATTCAGCCAACTTGGTTTAGCCGTTTGGCCAGCTACAGCAAACATTTATATATATATAATATATTAATATATATTTACAAATATATAATATATATGAGCGAAGAGCTTTAGTATAAAGATAGATAAAAAAACAAAGATCCACTGTTCAAATTCCTTGCTTGAGCAGTAGGACAGACAACTACTGTTTGCTGTCAGTTGTTCATTCACAATTTAAAACATATCATAATATTTAATTTAATAATAAATTGACTATAGCAACTAAAAATATTTTTCCACAAGTGTTAAAAACTAATTCTTGTTTAGAATGGGACCTTTTAACGTGACATTAAGCAATATTATATGTATTTTGTTTTAATTAAATAGTGTTACGAGTAGCTTGGAAAATAAAATAAATATTTATGTGTACAGTGTACACTGCACAATTGTTTTCTTCAATGTTCATTGGACTAAAATCATAACTAAAGCTGTTTATTATCAGGTTCCTACGCTGCGCACCGTTTGACGAGTACATGGTTTGGAAAAGATGGGTTGAAAACAAATCTGTTCAGTCTACAGAGAGGATGAATACTTTGATCAAATCCTTACTACTCAGGAGAACTAAGGTATTTGTTTATTTATTGATTTATTGATTTATTCACTCTTTGAGCATTTTCATCTTTATTCATCCTTTCATTAAATAATTTCACATGAAAATCAAATTATATACTTTTCTCAAGTTTTTATAAATTTCAAAACATATTTAGTATTTACAATACTTGAGACGTGGGGGCCAGGGGCTGTTTAACAATGGAGAGTCAGTGCTAGCAATGATGCTGACTTGAATTTATTAATCATTTTATTCATTTAACATTTTTTTATCCCTTTATCCCTTCAGTCAAATCTTCAGTTATTCCTTCATTTATCATGTTCATCTTTATTCATTCTTTTATGTTTGGAAAAGATGGGTTGAAAACAAATCTGTTCAGTCTACAGAGAGGATGAATACTTTGATCAAATCCTTACTACTCAGGAGAACTAAGGTATTCGTTTATTTATTGATTTATTGATTTATTCACTCCTTGAGCATTTTCATCTTTATTCATCCTTTCATTAAATAATTTCACATGAAAATCAAATTATAGGAAGAGACTAGAAGACCAACCCAGCTAGGGAACCCAAGGCAAGGGTCAAGGTCGCCCACCCAAATCAGTGAATCAGCAAGTTGGGGGGCACAAGAGGAAGACCAGGTCAGGGGACACAACAGAGGGATTGGAAGAACAAAATCCCAGCAAGAAATAAACCCACATGATAAACTTAAAGTCCTCTATGCTAATGTACAAAGTATTCAAAGTAAACTTAATGAACTTTCCTGTACCCTAAATGAAATTGATCCTGATATTGTGATTTTAACAGAAACATGGTGCAATAGTAATATATCAAGTGACATTCTTCAAATACCTGGCTATACTATTGAAGAATCGCTAAGAAAGGATAGACAGGACACAGTGAATGGAATTGGTGGTGGTATCATTGTTTATGTTAGGCTAGGCCTAACGGTTTTATCTACTGACAACTTTAACTCTGATTTTAATCAATACTGTAGTTTTAATGTTTTGACAAGTGAAAGTGGTAGTGAATCAATAAATATCATAGCTGTTTACAGATCCCCAAACTCTAGCAACAGTAACTCAAGCAAACTATGTGAATTAGTAAGAAACATGAATAACAATTCAGTAATGATTGGTGACATAAACCTTCCAAAGATAGACTGGGAAAATCTTTCTTCAGATCTTAAGGGAAGAGAATTTCTAGAAGCAACACAGACCAACTTTTTAAGCCAAATGATAACGTTTCCCACACACTCAAAAGGTAATACACTTGATTTATTATTGACTAAAAAGCCTGAAAAAGTAGCAAGTATAACTGACATTGGTCCCATTGGGAGAAGTGATCACACTGCAATTTTGGTAGAATTTCATCATAAAAGCATTTCTAACAAATCAGTCCAGTATGTTTATGATTGGTCTAAAGCAGACGAACAAGCATTGTTAGAGGACATGAAGCATATAAACTGGACTGCCGAGCTCTCTAGTCTAAATGCCGAGGAATCTTGGGATAAACTCGCAGAGAAAATAAAGGAAGCTACTGACAAACATGTACCAAAGAAGAACAGACGTTCAAACTTTAAACCATTGTGGATGAACAGGAAAGTTTTACAAGAGAGCAGAAGAAAACAGAGACTGTACAACAAGTTTAAAGAGTCAAAATCACCAGCTAATCAGAAGAACTACAAAGATTCAGTAAAAAAGGTAAAAAACTTGGTAAAAAATGCAAAAAAGAATTTTGAGAAAAAACTAGCTTGTCAAAAAAAAAGTAATATCAGGCAGTTCAGCAGTTATGTAAAGAGTAGAACCAGAGCTGAAAACTTTAGAATGGTGGATATCAGGATTAAGGCTTAAACCACTCTTTTTCTTAATATCCAGTTTAAATATTGCTTGTTCTCCACATGAATTTAAACTCCAGAGAAGCTAATCGATCGGAAAAATGGATATTTCATTCTAAAGTTTTCAGCTCAGGTCCAAAACTGGGATTGGTCCTCTCAGGAATGACAATGGTGACTTAGTAACAAATGATAATGAAATGGCAAACATTTTGAATTCCTGATTTGCAAGGATTTTTACTCAGGATAATGGTGTTGATGGTCCACCACCTGTCAAACATGTACTCTGTAATCAACTAAACTCACTTATATTTACAAAGGAGGTTATCGTGGAAAAAATTATAAAATTAAAACCTACTTCAGCTCCAGGAAATGATGAAATAACTGTTAAACAAATTCAAGTAATGAGCCACCTGATATGTAAACCATTGGAAATAATCTTCAACAAATCAATTGAATCTGGAATAGTTCCTTTAAGCTGGCGGGAGGCTATTGTCACCCCAATATTTAAAAAAGGTGATAAATCAATTGCATCCAATTACAGACCTGTGTCCCTGACCAGTATTTGTGGAAAAATAATGGAATCCATCATTCGAGACAAGCTTGTTGAACATTTAACATCACAGAAGTTGTTATTCAACAACCAACATGGTTTTCTTAAGAATAAATCTTGCTTAACCAACTTGTTGGAATTTATGGAATTTCTCACATCCAAATATGATGATGGCAATGCTCTGGACATAATCTATCTTGATTTCTCTAAAGCCTTTGATAAAGTACCTAAAAATAAATTGTTGAAGAAAGCCGAAACATTGGGTATTTCTGGAAATGTACTGAATTGGTTGAAAAATTTGGTCTCAGAACTGGGGTATGGAATTTAATATTCCCAAATGTAAGGTTCTACATGTTGGCAGAAATAATAATAATTACACCTATTACATGAATGGTTCAATGGTGATGTTACGCAACTACGGGCTATATATGTAAAAAGAACCTTGTGGTATTTTGCGATGGTTTGTCGTAACTTTCGTCTGCTCTCTTCATGTTGAATAATTCAATATGGAACTCAGGATTTATTCAGTACAGCAGGAAAAAATTCAACTAAAAAACATAATCCTAAGTCCCTTTTTTATATTTTACTACAGGAAAAAGCCCTCACAATAAGCAAAACGTATAATCAGAGAAGAAATACAATAAATACACAAAACAAACTCAATAGGGCATAAAAAACCTGTAGATTTTACATTATTCTAAATACTCCTTTAATAAATGTATCATAAAAAAACATACCAGGTTGCGCCTCCACAAAATATCACGTGAACAAAAAGATCAAAAAATAACGACAAATGACGCCATTAAAAATCAAAAAACCAACTGGTATAAAATCCGACTCGTATGAACTAAAGTGTACAGAGAATATAAACACAACTAAAACTAGTTCTGTCCGGCTTTCTTCTTAGGCCGGTCTTGCATACACAGTACGAATCTCAGGGGCGCCGCAGTACTCCGAGGGAACACAACGTCAGGGGTGAACTATCCTTTCATTATATACGAGACCCTTGGTCGCGTAACACTCCCCACCAAAGAGAAAAAAGTTCAGTTGCACCCCGCGACTGGCTTCTAAAACTCCTAGTTTATCATCACTTAAACCTGAAAAAAAGTCACTAAGATCAATTTCCTTATAGGAGGCTAACACAAGCGTCTTTATCACTTAAACTTCAATCTCCTCCACCTCCTTAGAAATCTCAAACTCAAAATCCATATCATCATAAGCTAACTCGCCACTCCCCTCCATGAGCTCATCATAAGTTCTCACTCTCACATTCCTGGAAACCTTCGGAGCACTAGACAGTCTCTTCTTCTTGGGAACAGGACCCTGAACATTCAACTCCATTGACTCCACAGGTAAACCTGAACTCAGAGCCGACCCAACAGGCTCCTCCAGATCATCCTCATTAAGGATGACAACATCTTCCATCTCCGCATCCTCATGAAGCCCGTCATCCTGGTCCACGAACCCACTCCTTGCTCCAGGTACTCCTGGATCAGGCTGGGATGCAGACTGGATTGACGCTGCAATACTAACAGGACCAACTCTTGCAAGTTTTCTCAAGCTCTTACTCTTCACCTTCTCATCTCCAACCTTGGACCGAGACACGCTCCTTGCTCTCTTCCTACCACCTCTAAGTTTCCAACCAGGTAGAACAGGGACCTCCACAGTCCACCTAGTCCTCTCCTTGAAAGTCCAATCCTTACTCAGATCAGGCAGGTACTCCACTCTCTGTTCCCTAACTCCAACCACAGCCCTAGCTCTCTCCAACCCTTTTGTCTCCACCTCAAGTGACTTCCTCACGGTATTGTTCAGCTGCACCTCCACCTTCTTAGCTCTAGGAGCATCCTCATCACACATCCTCCTATAACATAATCTCATTGCATCATACATGTTGGCATAATGAGTCTGGAACCACGGATCTCGAATCATCCTCGCGAAGAAACCTCTTAATCGATCAGGGTTCATTCTGGCCCACTCTACCAAAGACCATCTCTGACACCGACCTATCTCAGTGCACCTTCTCCCGATTTCACATGGTTTAGTGGAGCTGATATCAAACTCCAGTAGGGGAACCCTCACTCCTTCAGGACCAACCATTCTCCATATCTCTGACACAGGTTCTCTCCAGGTTTGATCTCCGATCTCCTTCAGAGATAACCCAAACCTGGAATACTCCCGATCATCCTCCCTGAGATCTCTTAAAACTCTACCACCAGACCACTGGATCTGAGCTCTAGCAAGAACTTGGATCTGGGTTAAGAACCATCATCTGCATTGGATCATAAACCTGCATCCTCCGAACGTTACTGATGGCCAGGGACCTAGAAGCTCCAACCATAGCTTAACAAAGGGTGGAGACACATCACACAGTTTCCCTTTATCATCCCTGAACCGTAAAGATCTGATCATATCCTCCCTTGTCAGAGCTAAATCCTCCACCGTCTGGTGATAACTCACTCCTTCTAGACTCTGCAGGACGAACTCTAGGAACCAATTTACTCCAGTAATCTGACTACATTCCAGGAACCTGCACACTACATCAGGGTCAGGGAACATGTCTCTCAAAAGCAAGCCAGCCAACACATTGTAAGTCACAAATCCAAACTTGATATCACCCAACGCATAACATTGTAGGGCCTCTGGAATCCTACTCCACCCCAATCTCCACAGATTATCACCCATTGACACCGTCTTGTTCGACAACGTCCCCATGACCTGCACCCCCATGGCTGTCAGGTTCTTGGAGTGGAACTTGTAACCGGCTAGGGTTGCTAACGTAGTGAGATCCAAAAAACCTCTCTCCAGACTGACATCCTCACCAGAGACCAAAGAATAAAACTCCTCTATTCCCTGTAAATCTCTCCGGACTGCAAGACCGGCAGCAACAGGGAGGTCACGTAGCAAATCTAAAATCTCTGGTTGGTCTCCGTCTCCTTTACAAGGTACCAGTATCTCTCATCCCATTTCTTGCCTCCTAAAGGTCCCCCATAAGATAGCTGTTAATCCAGATATATGGCTTACCAGGGTCCAAGACATCAGCCTAAGAACCACTCGTCAATCTGACAACTATATGAATCTACAAATAAAACAATGCAAAGGTGAAATTCGAAGGAAATTTTTCAGCAATCGAGTTGTCCAACCATGGAATAATTTACCTGCAACTATTCAGAATGCCAAGAATGTAGACAGTATCAAAAGAATGTACGATGAACATGTGAAAATGTGAATGATATGAACAATGATGGCCAGAACTATAGTGAACTAAAATCATTTACAGTTAAATCAAGAAATTCTCATTATACTCCAATAGGAGTCCTGAGAATCAATACCACATAAACATAAGCATAAACATATATTTTTCTCAAGTATATATAAATTTCAAAACATATTTACAATATTTGAGACGTGGGGGCCAGGGGCTGTTTAACAATGGAGAGTCAGTGCTAGCAATGATGCTGACTTGAATTTATTAATCCTTTTATTCATTTAACATTTTTTTATCCCTTTATCCCTTCAGTCAAATCTTCAGTTATTCCTTCATTTATCATGTTCATCTTTATTCATTCTTTTATTCATTAATTCATTCATTCATTCATTCATTCATTAATTAATTCATTCATCCTTTCATTCAATAATGTATTCATCCTTTCATTCATTAATGTATTCATCCTTTCATTCATTAATGTATTCATCCTTTCATTCATTAATGTATTCATCCTTTCATTCATTTAACCTTTTTTATCCCTTCACCCCTTCATTTATATCTTTATTTATTAATGTATTTATCCTCTCATTCATGCAAACTTGTGAATGAGACATTCCTAAAGTATTAATTTAGCTGGATTTGATGCATTCTTACAATCACATACCTTTCTCACTAGATCAAGAAAATGCCTAACATATTTTTTGCCATTACTTCAGTGAAAATCTTATAAGAGAAATTTGATTTTTTTTTCAGAAATGAGGAGAAAATCTTTATACCTAATACCCATTACCTATGGTTCCACACAAAATTAATTGAATTTGATTGAAGCTTTAACATATTAGCAAATTTTTTATTTTATGTTGTAGGATCAGAAGAGTAATTTGACTGGGAAGAGTCTGGTCAACCTGCCAGACAAGAATATGATTTTACACGAGATAACGCTGTCTGAACAGGAGAAGGAGGTCTATTCAGAGGTATTTATTTTCAGTCATATCTATATATACAGTTATAATCTCTGTTTGTTTGTTTTGATGTCCGATCATAACTCGATCGAACCCCTGGACCGATTTGCCTCAAAATTTGATTGGAGAACCGCGGGAATGTTCTTAGCTTGGTTTTCAGATTCTAAGTTATGTGTGTTGACTTTTATATATGCACAAATAGCTAAATTCCTTATTTACGACCAAGTGCGGATAAACGGCTGGAGAAACTATGAGTAACCTGGGCAACGCTGGGTTCCCAGGCTAGTTCTTGATAAAGCGGAATTTCTTTACCTTTTAGAAAGACTTGAAAGTCGTCTTCGACCTTTCAAATAGTTTGCGCCATTTATTCTACAACAATATTTTCATGAAACAATTATCTCGAAATAACTCTAATCATACCATTTACAAAATATGGTCTGCCATGTTTGTGCATTCAAAATTGCCAAAGGTGAAGTTTTTATACATACACTCTGTAATCAACTAAACT
>NW_019396860.1:0-18724 GCF_000591075.1 Eurytemora carolleeae | reverse complement strand
GTATCCTGTATCCTGTATCATGTACCCTGTATCATGTATCCAGTATCCAGTATCATGCACCTAGTATCATGTACCCAGTATTTAGTTTGTATATATGTATGAAGCCAATTTTTTACAGATTGATTCTTGCTGAAGAAGTTTAAACCCTCTTACATGAACTGAATTCAAAAGACAATGAATGAAAAATTGAATTTTAATGATTTTTTTCGAAAATTGTACTGATTGTACAGATTTTAAAAAAAATTTACGGATTTTTAAAAAAATGTACGGATTGGTTTAAAAAAATGTACGGATTGTACGGATTTTAAAAAAAAATTGTACGGATTGTATGGATTGTTTTTCGAAAATTTTACGGATTGTATGGATTTCTTCTGAAAATGTACGGATTTTTGTACGGATGTGTTCAAAAAAGTGTTGGCCACCCTGTAACATATTCTAACTCTTAACGAAATTGTTCTTATCTCCAGTAATTCTAAACGCTCAACAATGTACAGAATTTACTCCTAAATATATAAACAATGGCTTGAATTGAAATTGAATTGAAGGGAGCCATGGCTAAGTTCCTGGATCCGAAATATCTAAACAATCCCTTGATTAAACTTGTTTTAGGTTGAGAAGTTTGTTTAGGGAGCTATGGCTAAGTTCCCGGATCAGAAATATCGAAACAATCTCTTGACTATTGTAGATTGTTAATTTCGCGCATTTTTATTATTGTTATCAGTATAAATGATGTCGATTTAAATCTTAAAATTTCTTGTAGACTCTTTTTGAATAACCAAGTGGAAATTAGCAAAAATTACAAATCGTAAGACCCCACTTCATTATTGATTTAGTATAGTCTTTTCAACTTTCGGGTGTGGGTGTAGGACGTCCCTAAAAGAATAATTTGATTTGATTTGATGGCTAAGTTTCTGGATCAGAAATATTTAAACAATCCCTTGATTAAACTTGTTTTAGGTTGAGAAGTTTGCTAAGGGAGCTATGGCTAAGTTCCTGGATCAGAAATATTTAATTAATCCCTTGATTAAACTTGTTTTAGGTTGAGAAGTTTGCTAAGGGAGCTATGGCTAAGTTCCTGGATCAGAAATATTTAATTAATCCCTTGATTAAACTTGTTTTAGGTTGAGAAGTTTGCTAAGGGAGCTATGGCTAAGTTCCTGGATCAGAAAGGGGATGAGGAGGAGAGAAGGGAGATGGGATTAGGTAAATAGATCAGGATTCAAGGGGTGTATATTTTCTCGAAAAATCATTTATTTTTTTCCATAAGTTATGTTTGCATTTTTTTTTGGATTTTTCGCTAAATCGGGGAAAATAACTGATTTTTTTTGGTGGGGGGGGGGGACATTGAAGTTTTAGGTTAAACCGAAAAAAGAATGAGCAAAGCTGTAACTTTCACGTCCAATTTTTCATTCTATTCCCCAAATTATGAAAAATGGTGAAGATCTTATTATTGTCGTTTTCTAGCTTTAAATGTTTAATTTTACAATTTTTACCCCAACTTTGGTTAAGTGAATTTGACATTGTTCAATGAGAGGAGATTTTTTATACATATATTTTCACAATGTAGCTTTGCGTGGCTCTAACCTAGCTAACTAATTCTCGTTGTTTAAGGCGGAGGAGGAGGTGGGGCTAAATACAGGCCTGTTGGAGGCGTAGATGAGTTTGCTTTCCAACCCTTCGGATCTAAAGGTGAAACAACTGAGATTATTCAATTTAGATTGGACTCGAGATGCCATATTTGCTTAATGAACATAATGTCAAATAAACAACTTAGAATTAGGGCCTGGACCAGAGCAATCAATTTTTCTTCGAAAAGCTCTATATTTTAGTTATTTTAAGGTTATTCTTTCTGGTATCATATTTTTGATATATGCTTTCCTAGTTTTATGAATAGAGAATAGTAGTTTAATCATTTCTCTAGTGCGCCGGTTTAAGTTGAAAGAAACGGTTCTACTACAGTGATAACCAGAAAACGGTGGAATAGGACGACAGCATTATAGCAATATTTGAGTGTATTTAATGGGTTAAAAAGCAAGTTAGCTTTACTTTTAACTTATTGAATTACGTATCAAGTTAAATGAATCTGTTTAAACTGCACAATTGCTGTGTCTCCTATTTATTAAAACTTAAAGTCCTAACTTGGGCCTAAAAGTCGTCTTCCTATTCCAGAGTTTTCTGGGTATCACTGTGAGTCTCTGTAGTTCCAACTACTTCTTGCTATTAATTAAATCTTTTAGCGCATATTAACCATTCAAGTTCCCAAATTTATTAATAGCCAACAGGACAGTGACCTGTCACCGGACATAACAAGTAATGTACTTATACCGGAGACAATAATATGGCGGTCTGACAGTAACGTCGGATCTCTGACGTAACTTAAATGAAAAATTAAATGAATAAGGCCTTGCAATTATTTTAAGAATATAATTAAAGATCAATAATAAAGAACAAAACGAAATTCTTTCTTGTCAAAGCAAAATATATAAAGTCTATGAATCGTAAGATCACATTTCAACCTTGATTTAGTCCTCTCAAATATGCCGTTTGGGTGTAGGACGTCACTAATAGTTTGAATTGACTTGACGACTCGACTCGACTCGACTCGACTCGGCTTGGCTTAACTAAACTCGATTCTCTTCAGGTTCAGATGATGGAAGTGTGAAAGCTCATCATCTGCTGACCCTTCTGCTGAGAATGAGACAGATCTGTTGCCATCCAAACCTGATCAAGGGTATGCTGGACCAGGAAACTAGAGAGCATGAGGGTATAGAGGATAATGGAGAAGACCTGGATCTTATCTCTCAGCTAGAGTGCATGAATCTCACAAAGGACAGAGAAGAAGATACGACCAAGATCTTAGAGATGTCTAACCCAGTGTTCAGTCCTGATTGTGCTAGCAGTAAAATAGATACAGTAGTTACAGAACTCAAGAAGTTAAAGATGAAAGCGGATGAAGAAGGGATTATAGAGAAGGCTGTAGTGATTTCTCAGTGGACTGCTATGCTCGACATTGTCAAGGTACATCATAATAGTATCATCAGTATCATTAGTATTCTTAGTGTCCCTAGTATCATTAATATAATTAGTATCATCAGTATCCTTAGTATCCTTAGTATCATTAGTATTATTAGTATCATCAGTATAGTTAGTATTATTAGTATCATTAGTATCATCAGTATCATCAGTATCATCAGTATCATCAGTATCATCAGTATCATCAGTATCATTAGTATTATTAGTATCCTTAGTTATTTTAGTATCATTAATATCATTAATATCATTAATATCATTAGTATCATCAGTATCATCAGTATTGTTAGTATTATCAGTATCATCAGTATCAACAGTATCATCAGTATCATCAATATCATCCGTATCATCAGTATCGTCAGTATCATCGGTATCATCGGTATCATCGGTATCATCAATATCATCAATATCATCAATATCATTATTATAATTAGAATAATCAGTATCATTATTATCATTAGTGTCATTAGTATCATTAGTATTATCAGTATCATAAATATCATTAATATTAACAGTATCATCAGAATCATTAGTATCATCAGTATCATTATTATAATCAGTAATATTAGTATCATCAGTATCATTAATATCATTGGTATCATTAGTATCATTGGTATCATTTGTATGATTGGTATCATTGGTATTATTAGTGTCATTAGTATCATCTTAGTATCATCTTGTTCTAATTCTGAAATTAAACATCTTAGTATCATCTTAGTATCATCTTAGTATCATCTTAGTATCATCAGTATCATGATTTTTATAAGGAGGAAAGGATTTTTTGAGAGAAGATTGTATGTTTTTATTTTAGGTACACATCAAGGAGCAGGGCCTGAAATACACAGAAATTACTGGCCAGGTTGCTATCAGTTCTCGTGGAGAGATAGTTGAAAGCTTTAACAAGGATAAGTTTGGACCCCAGATTATGCTTCTATCCCTAGCTGCTGGTGGAGTAGGATTAAACCTGGTTGGGGCTAATCATCTATTCCTCCTGGATCCTCACTGGAACCCACAGTTGGAGAGCCAGGCCTGTGACAGGATTTACAGGTTTAAGTCTTCATCAACTTTTTCAAGTGGACTTCTTGTTACCCTATTTATGATCCTATGTTTTAGTTTACATTTTTTAAAAGCTTTTATTTTGGCATCCAAATGCGTTTAACAAATTAATTGACTATAATCCCCCCCCAAGTATCCCATGCAATTTATTTTCAAGCGGCCCTCCAGTGACACATATTTAATACTTGATCAGACAAAGCTTTTAAGGATACCGTTTAGAATCCGAATCATGCATTGCCATCTTTGCACGAAGAGTTGCTTGAAATTACGGTTTCAGTCCCTGTAATCAATCATGTGTTCAGGGTTGGGCAGAAGCGCGAGGTGAAGATCCACAAGTTCATGGTAAAGGACACCGTGGAGGTTCGTATCCTCAAGCTTCAGGAGAACAAGCTCAAGCTGGCCGAGGATATGCTCAGCGGAGCTAAGAAGCGGGGAGCTAATAAACTTACCCTTGATGATCTTAAGTCTTTGTTTAATGTGGAATAGTCGTTAATTGTCAAATAATCGCCTTTTTTTGTAAATTTTTTTAAGAAATATGCTCAGATATATTATATTCCAATTTATCGGAAAACTTATTTTCAATTACGTCGCCAAATCATTTTTCTCAACTAATTTGGCCAACGTTTTTTATATGTTATAACAAGAAGAAAATAATTTTATTTTTGTGAATCCTGTTTTTTTATTTTTTACGTATCTAACTTTAGTTTGAAACTTGATTGTGATATCATAAATATTATGTATTTTTTTTACTTCTGAGAAAAATATCATAAATGCCAGTATGTATTTTTTACTTCTCAAAAAATTAAAATATTAATATTACATTATGTGTTTTACTTCCGAAACAAAAACTATTTAGTTGTAGATATTGGAGGAATTTTAGTACGACCCTTCCCTTAAAACATGATATTAAGATGCAAGGTCATTGAATGAGGGAAAAGTTGCGGTGCAGAATTGTATGCCAGAAGAGGGAGGGAACCCACGGACGTGAAACGTAATTTGGGTGAAACGTAGTATTGGGTGAAACGTGAATTGGGTGAAACGTTTTTTTACCTAAAATTGGGTGAAACGTTATTGGGCGAACTGTTTCCACACCAAAAAAATTACTAATCAATGTCAAAATAATTGAATTTTTTATTAACAGTGAAGAAATATGTTTTACATTTTTCAACTTTCATTTGTTGAAAAAACATATCTTATATAAAAAACTTTATAAAAGGAAAATATATTTTTAGTTTTCAAAAAACATAATTTTTGAATATTATATTTTAAAAAAATTAAATAAGAAACAAATTTTAAAAAATGTTGCTGATGTATATTTACCGTGTATAGCTATTATAAACTATGAATTCTGTTATATCAAGTAATCTAAATTTAAAATATGAAAGGTTTCACCATCAGGCTGCAAAGATATAAGGAAGGATTAGAGCTTTTGAGTTAGGGGCAATTCTTATTAAACCAAATGATAAAAATAATGAGTAAAATTCTGATCTCGTCCCATAGCTGGAAATATTTATAGTTCTAAGATGCAAGGGATTAGAAATACAATTTTTTGGCAAAAACTTCATTTCTTTCTAAATAAAAATCAAAAATGTTATACTAGCGTTTCCCAGGGTACTCATAGTTACTCATAGTTCCCCCGTTTACCTGCACTTGGTCGTAAATAATGATTTTTCCCGATAAAAGACGACCTATTTAATTTTTTAGTTTCCCGCAGTAAAATCAACCAAGTGGAAGGTTAAACGGCTTGAGTAACTTTGAGTACCCTAGACAACAGTCAACACCGGGTTCCAAAGCTTGTATCTATGTACATAAAGTTATAATCTCTGTTTGTTTGTCCGAACATAACTCAGGAACCCCTGGACCGATTTGCCTCACATTTTGATTGGGGAACTTGGGAGACCCAAGGAAATGTTCTTAGCTTGGTTTTAAGATTCTAAGTTGAGTGGGTCTAAGTTTCCGCAACTTAGTTTCCCGCAACGATAATATATATATAGATATGCAGACAGGTATAAATTTAGAGGTCTTGAGATAATGAGCACAAAGCACCATCTCTGTCGTACGCATGGCATTTTATCCTCTGGATTGTTGCTAATTTATCACTTTGTTTATGCGTGATAACACTAAATGCGTACTATAGTATAAACAATGTATACTGCATATTGTACTTAATGAAACAAATTAATCAATGCAAATAAAACTGAGGTAGGAATTTGACTAGACAGAGTTTAAATGTGCAAGTTGTACTGAATGGCATACGTAAATTAACGCAATTTAAATAAAAATTATGACTATAAAAGTACATCGAGTCTAGGACAAATTACAACTGATCTGATCATAACATAAACAAAACGCGTACTGTATGTTTGTGTTACCTTGAAATTTAATTTTATTGGTCAAACAGGTCCAGATAGCAACACTTGAACTATACAGGATGCAATACGCGTACGTATTTCCTACAGATAGCAGAAAGGGGAGAAAGGCATATAGAAAGTAATCAATTTGCTATAGATGTCTCTTTGTGCACATTTTTTCAGAGGTTCAAAAATTAGTTGTCTGCTACAGGCAATTTAGGAAGGAGGTTTCTACCTGCCTGCATATCTATATATATATTATCGTTGGTTTCCCGTTAAAATCGTTCAAATGCGGGTAAATGGCGGTATAAGCTTTTAATTACCTGTGCAGCACTGGGTGCCCAAGCTAGTATATATATATAAAGTTGTAATCTACATTAGCCTGTATGTTTGTTTGTCTGATCATAACGCAGGAACCTCTGGACCGATTTGCCTCAAGTTTTGATTGGGAAACTCAAGAGAACCACGGGAACGTTCTTAGTTTGGTTTTGAGATTCTGAGTTTAGTGGTTCGACCTTTATTTATAAAATTTAGTTTCCCTGTAAAATCAGTAAGTGCGGATAAACGGCGGGAGTTACTATGCGTAAACTGGCCAAAGCTAGTTTATATATATATATATGTATATAGATACAGATATTAGGCTTTTTAGGCATTTTGCCCCTTTTCTATGAAGATATTTAGCGTTTAAATGCTGCTTTTTATGTAACTATTTTTTCCTCGTAATTGTAAAACTAATTTTTTCCTGTTTGAATTGGTGCTTTTAAAAAAATATCAAGTGTTGACATTCTTTTCCGTGCAAAATTTTTCAATAAATCTTTTCTTTGTTAATGTTAGTTGCCACAAAAAATTGGTCTCGATCGGGTCGTTTTGGTGTTTATTGGATATAGTTAACATCAAGACAAGCTAAATATATTATTATTTTATTATATATTAAGATGTATAGGAACCTTAAGATTCTTAATTTTAAATTTTTAATCGTCAGGGATGGGCATCATTTTGAGGCCAGTTTAAGACTTGATATATTTTGCTTTCATTACATTATGCCAAATTTTACTCAACCAAAGATTTTTTAATACAGGGTGTCCCAAAAAACATGGGCATTCAGTGACGAATTCGATATCGTCTTTGTTATGAATTAGCATTGTAATACATAATTTCAAAAGCCATAATATTATTATGTCTGCTAGAGTTTATTTTATGAAAAGGGTAAAAGACTGTAAAGATGTGTCTACAATGTATACTGCAATTTTCTTGTTTTACTACGTACAGCGGTATTCAGTCAAAACATAAACAAACAAAATGTAAACATAGCAGACGAAACTCTTACAGATTACGGCTTTCTCAGTAGGTATCACTATACTAAATCAAAGAATTATCTAAAAAGACGATATTGAATTCGTCACTGAATTCCCATGTTTATTGGGACACCCTGTATGATTGGTAAACCCGATTTGGAAAAATGTTTGAAATATCTTCTTAGTCAACATCTCTGAATTGATAAAATTTTGGCAAAATGTACATTCTAAAAATAGGACTTTGTTATGAGTCGAACATTTTGAATTCTTTTAGAGCACCTTTAAAACCGAAAAAAAACGTTAAATGCTTTTAAAAAGGCCTCAAACAATCCCAATCATTAATCATATATATGTATGTGTTTGACTATTTGATTTGATAAAAAATGCGAAATATCCACAAAAATACAGAAAAAGGAAAAAAGGATTTGCCGGAGAACAAATTTACCTGGATTTTTGATTGAAAGTAAACATGATATTGATAACAATTCTTTTAAAAAGCCAAAAATGATTAATTATATAAATATTTAGCTGAGTAATATATAACATCTCAAATTAATCGTCAAACAAACAGAACAACTTAGAGCAAAATAAAGAGAGTACTTATTTTTACCATTAAAAGACTGCTGCTCATAATGAAAATACGTGTATACAGGGTTACGTGTATACAGGGTTACCAACAAAAAATGAGCATTGAGAGACAACGTACTTTACAGAACTTTTGGGAAGTTTTACGTACAGGCTTGGATCCGTTCAACTGTAAACTTGTTTTTTTTTCTTAGATAAGTAATTTAGTAAACTATTTAAAAAAGACAAAATTTCCAAGAATTAATAAGAAGTCACTATTTAATTGCATAAAAATGTTAATGTAAGACATTGGGCTTTCTAAAATGTGGTCTACTCTTAATGAATTTAGGATCATTTTGGTTGCATCAAATAAGCAAAATTATCCGTCTTGGTAATTTTTTCAAGCCCACATTTTTGATTTATAAAACATTGTGTTCATCGTTTTAAGCATGTTTCTTGTATGATGAGATTTAGAAAAGAATTAGAAAAGATGATTGGAAACACTTAGGTTATAAAACGGTACTCTTATAGAAAACTATCACTTCCGATCCAATTCAGACAAAACAAGCATAAGCACAAAACATTTTTGGTATTTCACTTTTCTTCTTGTCAGCATACGCGGTTTATAGTGAAAAAATTACATAGTATATATATATATACATATACATATTTACATATATGTAGCATGTCGGGTTTGAAGCAAAACTCGACTGAATTCAAGTTAAAGAAATAAGGAGTCAAAGTCACATTCCCCCCACCCATAAAAAAATTCAAAGTTTTAGAAAAAGGTAAGATCAATAATTTTTCCAAAACCTTTTTTAGAGAACTCCAAACTTTTCAATAGGGAACTAACTATATGTTTTTGGCACAAACTTGACTTTCTAATTCCTATTTCTTTGCAATCCATTGGAGTAAACTTTTTATATTTTAAACTTAGATTATTTGATCAAATAGAATTCATAGTTTGAAATATTTAAGGTCTGCGACATTGGGTTGCAAAGTTTTAGGGATAAGAAAATCAGAGTTAGTGGCAAAAACTCAATTTCTCTGAAGAAAGTCTGGTGAGTTCGTAAGCTTATATATATAATGATGTCGAAGAATAATTTGTCCTGTACGCGCTTCTTTAAAAGTATACAAGCTCTCTCCAGGTTCTCTTCAGTTTCTCTTCATGTTTACTCCAATGTTTTCTCAGGTTGTCTTAAGGTTCTCTGTAGGTTCTTTATAGGTTCTCTAGGTTCTCTCCAAGTTCTCTTTAGTTCAATCTGTGACAAAAATATCTATGCATAATGCATATAACTCTTTACAATCATAAATCCTTCTTTCTCTCTATATTTGTTGCTTGTAAAGTTGTAATCTTAACCTTAAATTTAAACGATTCATATTTTGAAGTCATGAATTCTTGACATTTACCTTGACTTAATAAACAATACCATGTATGAACTATGTATTGCCACTCTATTCTCCACCATTGTGAAATATACCCTGACAGATAAAAGTAAGTTTTTTCATATTTCTGCTTTAATAGAGTCCATGGTCAAAAAAGACTTCTACTTTTTGAGTGTGTATTAAAAAGAATGTTAAATCATTCAGGGGCGTACGAGGGCTGTTGCTTAGGGGGGGGCACACAATTTTTTTAGGTCCCCCCCCTTGGCAACATTGTGCCCCCCCTTAAAAAACACCTTTAAAAAAAAATATTGATATTCTTAAAACTTTTATAAAATCCAAAGTTTTTGACTGAGAATAATGTTTTATATCATTTTGGAAATCCCAGATAATGGTCTAAAAGATAAAACCAACTTATACTGAATATTTTGAAAATCATAGTTTTATAAGCAGTTTTAGCCCCAAAATCATCGATTTTATTGATGCGTACTTGCAGCTCACTAACATACCCTGAGAACTGAACAAAAAAAAATAATTTTTATTTTTATTTTCTATATTTTATACTTATTCTAAAATGTCATTACTTTTTGAAATACCTTCAAAAATGGCCGATTAATGAATAGTTCAAAAAACTCGGTTTTTTTGAGTTTTTTGAAAATTGTAACTCTCTTATAATTTAATGACGTGTTTGGACATTTTGAACTTGTTCTTTTGAAATGTTCATAAAATACATAGTTGTTGACTTGGAATGTTGTTTAATATCATTTTGGAAACCCCGGATACTACTTCATAAGACTTGATATTAAATTTTTTTTTGAAATTGTTGAAAACTATTTTATTTTCATGTTAGTTTAGTCGTAAAATAATCTGGTTTTTTACTATACACTAACTTGTTAAAACACTCGCTGAAAAATATTAAAATATTTTTTTAGATTTTCACTTTCTATTTGATATATTCTATGCTTAATGGTTTAGACAACTTAAGAAATCCATAAACATTTTGAAGTGATATGTTATTGAAGAAAAGTGATTTTCCTCCACTTCAATGACACATATTGAAATCCCTGAAGAATAGTCAATTTTTAACTTCTGGAGGTCAAGGTTGGACACATTTTAATATCAAGCTATAAGTTAAACATGATAAATGAAACAACAAATTATTTTGCATTTTTTTCATCTCATAGCATTGCACGTTTTTCTCAATTGTTATGGAAAAATATATCATTTTTGAAAATATTTGTGTTCACAACAATCAAAAGAGATCCTCTGAAACACAATAAAGCTGACAAAATTTGGTTTTGAAACTGTCGTTTACTACATTTCTGTGATTTTGCAACAAGAAACCTCCTGAGCAGCTTAATATGGGGAAAAATCTGGGCCATTCTCAAGAAAAGGACTGATTGGAGAACAGTTATGTCTATTGAATCTATGAAAATTGTTCCTTTCCCCTGTGCCAAACGAACAGTTCCCCAATGTACCTGATGACTTCATACTGAATCTCTGTACAGTACCAGAGATATCTTTATCACATATGCAAATGGGATTATATCTGAGCTGGGAACTTTTGATTTCTGGATATCGGGATTAATGCTAGATCCACTCTTTATCTCGAGATTAAATAATGCTTGTTCTCCTCTTGTTATTAATCTCCAGATTAATTAACTAATAACTGATAGGGGTTAAGGATATCCCATTTAAAAGTTTTTAGCTCTGGAAATATTTCTACTGACTTAGAAAAGAATAAACCTGGCCCACATTCTAATTCCAGATGGGTAAACCAGTTCTCCAGACTGTTAAGAATATATGCAGCAACAACAAATCCTCCTCATTGTCTGATACGTATGGTCCATCATAGAGATGAAACACCAGTTTCAAATCCAAATTTTGTCTGTTTTATTGTGTTCCAGAGGGTCCATTTTGATTTTTGTGCACAGAAATACTTTCAAAAATTAAATACTTTCAAAAATTAAATATTTTCAAAAATTAAATATTTTTGAATGACAATCATGAAAACCGTGCAATGCTGAGATAAATAAAATGTAATATAATTTTTTGTTACATTTATCATGTTTAACTTATAGCTTGATATTTAAGCTCTTTTAATTGTGTCCAACCTTAATCTTACAGGGACTGTAAAGGAAAGATAAAAGGGGGTATAGGCTGAAAGCAAAAATGCAAAATAATTTGATATTAAATTGTGCCCAACCTTGACCTGCATAAGTTAAAAATTGACGATTCTTCAAGGATTTCAATACATGTCATTGAAATGGAGGAAAATCACTTTTCTTCAATAACATATCACTTCAAAATATTTATAGATGTCTTAAGTTGTCTAAACCATTAAGCATAGAATATATCAAATAGAAAGTGAAAATCTAAAAAATATGTTTTAATATTTTTCAGCGAGTGTTTTAACAAGTTAGTGTATAGTAAAAAACCAGATTATTTTTCGACTAAACTTACAGGAAAATAAAATAGTTTTCAACAATTTAAAAAAAAAATTTAATATCAAGTCTTATGAAGTAGTATCCGGGGTTTCCAAAATGATATTAAACAACATTCCAAGTCAACAACTATGTATTTTATGAACAATTTAAAAGAACAAGTTCAAAATGTCCAAACACGTCATTAAATTATAAGAGAGTTACAATTTTCAAAAACTCAAAAAACGGAGTTTTTTGAACTATTCATTAATCGGCCATTTTTGAAGGTATTTCAAAAAGTAATGACATTTTAGAATAAGTATTAAATATAGAAAAGGAAAATAAAATATATTTTTTTTAGTTCAGTTCTCAGGGTATGTTAGTGAGCTGCAAGTGCGCATCAATAAAATCGATGATTTTGGGGCTAAAACTGCTTATAAAACTATGATTTTCAAAATATTCAGTATAAGTTGGTTTTATCTTTTAGACCATTATCTGGGATTTCCAAAATAATATAACAAATTATTCTCAGTCAAAAACTTTGGATTTAATAAAAGTTTTAAGAAATAAAATCAATAAAGTTCAAAAATGGCCAAAAAATCACGTTATTTCCGACGGCACCGGAAAAAATGGTCAAAAATAAAAAATAATTTGGATTTTTCTTAGTTTTATATATATCTATTCAAAAGAAAAAGTGCACCTCTGAACAATTTTTACAGGGTTGATCGATTTCCTCTTGTTTTGGGTCTGTTTCCTCATTTTTTGGGTAAGTTTCCGGTTTTCAAGAAAAAAGTTTTAAACTCACAGTTTGTTGATCTGTTTCCTCTTTTTTTGGGTCCATTTCCTCATTTTTTGGGTCCGTTTCCGGTTTTCAGTAAAATTTTTATTTTCTCAGTTTGTTGATTGGTTTCCTCTTTTTTTGGGTCCGATTCCTCATTTTTTGGGTCCGATTCCTCATTTTTTGGGTCCGTTTCCGGTTTTCAGTAAACGTTTTATTTTCTCAGTTTGTTGATTGGTTTCCTCTTTTTTTGGGTGCGTTTCCTCATTTTTTGGGCCCGTTTCCGGTTTTCAAAAAAAAGTTTCAAATTCTCAGTTTGTTGATCGATTTCCTCTTGTTTTGGGTCTGTTTCCTCATTTTTTGGGTAAGTTTCCGGTTTTCAAGAAAAAAGTTTTAAACTCACAGTTTGTTGATCGGTTTCCTCTTTTTTTGGGTCCATTTCCTCATTTTTTGGGTCCGTTTCCGGTTTTCAAAAAAAGTTTCAAAATCTCAGTTTGTTGATCTGTTTCCCCATTTTTTCGATCAAAATTCTTATATAATTTTAATCATCTACATTGAAAAAGGACAGATAATTTTACGTTGATCGGTTTCCCCATTTTTTCAATCCGTTCCCCCATTTTTGGGCCTGTTGCCAGTTTTCAGAAAAAGTTGTAAATTCTCAGTTTATTGATGTTTCCTCTTTTTTTTTGAGGTTAGTCTTTTAATAATTAAATTCTCAGTTTCCCCATTTCTGCTTTCCTAATGAAAGTTTCTTTCTAATAAAAACACGTAAAATCACAAAAAATCAGTGAAGAAAATATAAAATATGTGCAATAGTTAAAAACCATAAAAATACATTCTGTCAAGAAAACAAATAAAAACTAAGGAAAGAAAAGCCAACCAAATCATTTATGCATATTTAAATAGTATAATTCTTTTGGAATAAAAAGTTTAAGATTGAATGCAATATTACACATTAATATATCTATGTCGAGAACTAACATAGGTGGTTTCATATTTTAGACAGGGGCGGGGGGTTAAAAGCGCAAATTGTCTTAATAATCCATTTATTTATCTAACAAAATATTATAGATTGATACATCAAATCAAATCAAATATTTATTATGAAGATTTAAAGTTTATACAATATAAATGTAATAAATTCCAGTCTCTCCTGATACTATCTCAAGTACACACAAAGCTCTCTGTCTCTATCTTCTCTACCTTGGTACTCCCCCTCCCCCAAAAATCACAACTAAGCATCCTGTCGCATAACTGATTTGATGTAAAATATACCTCCTCTTAGCTTTGTGTGACATGCTGAAACTAATTGAATGGTAGAATATTTCAGTTAAATCCACATTAATTGTTTGTAAATATTTCCCCCTCAAAGTATGAGACTGTTAAGACAAGAAACCCTAAAATGTGGAAACCCTAGGATTTGCTAGGGGGGGGGGGCAAATTATTATTTTGTAATGGTCTGGGGTGGGTGTGGGGGGGCTTGCCCCCCTTTTAGAAAATTTTTTCATAAAAGTGCTTTTTTAAGGATTAGACGTCGAAAAAAAGGGAATCCGAAATTATCAGTTGTTGCATGCAGATTTGGCTGTGTTTAATTCAAATTGTTTTTTATGGTGTTTTTTAAAAATTTATACTTTCAAGAACTGTAAAATTAACGTTGATGAGTCATTCAATTCTTTTCATGTGTGCACGGAGCGCGAAAGAAAATTTTTTAAGTACCTTGTTTAAGTACAGATATAATGTGCCCGTTTTGGGAATTTTAGCACTTTCCCTAGAAACAATACCTAGATCCACAGGAATTGTTCAGCTATTAACATGATGGGGCAACATCAATTCTCCATTGCGCACCTCTTTAATACACATGAGTCTCTTATATTCTTTATTTCTGGTACAGCGATACAGAGCTAGGACCCGTGAACTGAAAAACAATACATCAGTCATGGGTTAAAATAAATAATAAATTAGTATTATAGTTATTTAAATGAATAAAATAAGCCAAGTTTACATTAAAATTTGCTCCAGGTGTGCTAAGTGTGATTAAGTTGCAACAAAGACTTTGAATTGAATTAACACTTACAATGTGCTAAATGTGAATAAGTTGTGACAAATACATATAAACTAAAGTAACACTTACAAAGTTGATTAGGCCGGAGAATTTAATAGCTCTAGAGTTGGATGATTGTTACCAGCTATCTCTTACACATAACTAGAAATAATAAGAAGAGTTTATATAAAGGCTTATCATGTGTTAGAGGAGATAGTCACACTTTTGTCTTTAATTGTTCACAGAGATCACACGAAACTTGATTGTATACCTTTATCTGCTCGAAAGCAGCAGTCCCAGTTTAGAGAAACACAGATGCTTCCGACGGGACTTCTCCGAGAGGAGGAACGGATGCTTCTCCGAGAGGAGGTACGGATAGTGATGGGATCTAAATAAGATTAGGTTAACATTGATCTAACTCTTGAGGATAGCTCCATAATAGTTTTTCACCTTTATCTGCTCGAAAGCAGCAGTCCCGGTTTAGAGAAACACAAATGCTTCTGACGGGACTTCTCCGAGAGGAGGTGAGGAGTTTCTCCGAGAGAAGGCGAGGATACTTCTCCGAGAAGAGGCGAGGATACTTCTCCGAGAGGAAGTAGAGATGTAGATGGGATCTAAATAAGATTAGGTTTACATTAGATCTCATCTTGAGAGCAGTTCATATTCAATCTTCACCTTTGTCTGCTCGAGAGCAGCAGTCCCGGTTTAGAGAAGCACAGTTACTTCCGACGGGACTTCTCCGAGAGGAGGTAGAGATATTGTTGCTCAGCAGGGAGGTACTCCGAGGGCAGGTTCTCATTCATGTTGAAGATATAAACAGACTCTCATTCGTGTTGAAGCTATCATCCTCGTCCAGGAGCAAGGCGAGGACACATCAAAGGAGGACTTGGTCTAAGAGATAAGGGAGTAGTTAGTTTCGCATAAACTTTAAAAGTTCTAAATTTTCTAGAAATGTGTTTTCACCTGTTAGTTTATTAGTTCATAGTTCAAAACAGGCGTTGAAATACACGTATGATCTGGATTCACTTTATATAACATCCATAAGTTTTAATGAGCTTAGATTCAAAAGGTTTTGGCCAGTGTTACATTTACATTTAAATATGATGTTTTATAAACCTAGTATTGCACAACCTGGAGTACTACCAAGATATATGGACGTTTAACTAGTCCATTATGGTCTGAAATACATGGACCATTAAATATATTTTAAAATCAGAGTTTCCAAATTAAATATCAGCAGTATAAAAAAGCTTTTAGGCTTAAGGATATAAACTTATAGGCTCAGGATTATAAATAGACCATGTACATTTAGTATAAAACTTCAGTTAATCTCAAATAAAATTCTAAGTTTATATTCAGGAGATAAATGTTTATAGTTTATGGAGAACATAGAAGCTTGGAACAGAGAGAGAATGTTGAGCAGGTCTTCATGTGCTTCTTTAGGTTCGGTTTTTCAGATTCAACCTGAACATTAAGAATTAACAGATCCGTAGATCTTACATATAATTACAAGAAATAAACATTTATATATTCTGAAAAAAAAACACATCAAAATACATATATAATTTTAATCATCTACATTGAAAAAGGACAGATAATTTTACGTTTTCTCCTGAAGTTATTGAATTTATGATTGATCATTCTAACCAACATTTATAATCTTGTTTCATTTTCGATTTTATAGAAGTTATATCAAAAAACAGTTATCAAATATGATTATCAGTTAGAAGTTTGCCACGCTCAGTCTCAGAATGTTCTCTAGATTTTGCCACAAACCCAATTATTCTAATCCCTAAATCTTTGCACCGAGTGGTGTAAACCTTTGATATTTCAAACTTACTATATTTTACCAAAATAATTCCAAGTTTGAATACAGTTTGGAACTTTTTTACATTAAATGTTTACAATAGCCTTTGCTAATTTCTAATTTCTAAAATATTCTTGTCGTCAATGAAGAATGTGACATTATTTAGAAGTAAAAATATATTCTTCATTGCCCACGCTTTTTTATATTAGAAAAACATCTAATTGTAATGACATTGACTATTTTAATTTTAAAGATATTCAATTTTAAAATCAACCTTTTTTTAAGACAAATTCTGGGGGGGTGTTTACCCCCAGGATTCAAGGGGGGTAACTACCCCCAGGATTCTAGGGGGGGGGGGGTAAATAACCACAATAACCCCCTTATTTACGCCACTGCCGGGTAACTTCTTCTAATTGCTTAGTTGATGATAAAAACAAGTTATCTTAGAAATTGACAGTATAAATTTTGTACAATCGTGTCTGAAATCTCATCCTTTAATGCAGGAAATGTTCCGAACAGATTTTGAGGAACAATTTTGACCCAGAAGGAGATGAAAACTCCACTTAAAGCCAAAACCATAATATTTTATTTTAAACCAGATACTAAAGAACATTAATCGAAACAAACTGAGATTTTAAATTTTTTTTTGAAAACCGCGGAAACAGACATAAAAAAGGGGAAACCTATCAACAAACTGAGATTTTAAAACTTTTTTTGAAAACCGGAAACTTACCCAAAAAATGAGGAAACAGACCCAAAAAAGGAAACCTATCAACAAACTGAGAATTAAAAACTTTTTTCAAAACCGGAAACGGACCCAAAAAAAGAGGAAATGGACCCAAAAAAAAGAGGAAACCGATCAACAAACTGAGAATTTAAAACTTTTTTCTGAAAACCGGAAACAGACCCAAAAAATGAGGAAACGGATCGAAAATCTTGGGAAATCCCTCAAAAATATAAGACCCATATAAACCGGAATCCGACCTAAAATCGGGGAAACGGATAAAAAAAACGGGAAATTCCTCTAAAAATTGGATTTGAGGGATTTCCGATAATTTTTGAAAAAACAAGAAACGCCTCAAAAAAAATCGTTTTGGGGAGGTTTCCGGTTTTTTTTGAGTCCGATTCCGTGTTGAGGCGTTTCCATAGCACTATAAAATCGTGCTGTCAATAACACCCTTGTATATGTAAATCAAAGATTCGCGGATTTTAATAAATTTTGCAGGAGTAAATTAGGAATGTTTACATTACTATCCTGAATAAGTTTTAGCCTTAAATCTATAATAATTGAGCTATTAGGCTTTAAAGTATTGTGTGAGTGTGAGCTTGTGCGTGAAGTGTGAGGCAAGGTAAGTCGAAGTTCGACTTAGTATAGCTCGTTTACGAAGGGGTGTGTATCATTCATTTCCTAAAAAGAGGAATATGAGTTTCAAATTTGAAAATTTTTAAGTACTTGTCTTAATTACTCTGTTTGAAAGGATAAGAGATTGGTCTCTGTATGTAATGAAAAATATCAAAAAAAGATATGAATGTGTATCATTTAATTCCTAAAATGAGGGATATGATTGTCAACTTTGAAAATTTTAAATAAACATATATTAATATCAAGGAGTACATGTTCTCGTGTTTGAGGTAGGAGACTGACTGGTTCCTGGATTCCGGTTTTTCCTGAGCTGGGAACTTTTGAAAGGTGGACATCGGGATTAAGGCTTAATCCACTCTTTTTCTTAATCTGGAGATTAACATAATCTTCTCAAAACTGCCACACACCAAGAAAAAATATGTCACAAAAACCGTTGGAAATTTTCTAAACAAGCTGTCAAGGGATCATTACTGCAGGAGAAATTGAAACCAACCTTTGACCTAGGATTTGCAAACACCTACTACTCAGAAAAATACAGCACACCCGGTATCATAGACTTGAACAATTTAAACTGGTTCCCCTTTTTGTCAATAACTCATGAATCTCCAAATTTCGAACCATTCAATTGTGAGC
>NW_019396859.1:118962-136873 GCF_000591075.1 Eurytemora carolleeae | reverse complement strand
ACTCCTACCCCTACTCCTACTCCTACTCCTACTCCTACTCCTACTCCTACTCCTACTCCTACTCCTACTCCTACTCCTACTCCTATATTGCATGAGAACAGTGTGGAATTGTAGTTGCAAGGAAACCGCAAACCGAAGATATATTTCAAGCTAAACCTTACTCCAGATACCAGATATACCAGGAGCATCAAACCCTTCTCAAGATACTTTAAACATATGATATATCACATGCAACCAGCAACTTTCTTCTCATATTCACTCAATCAGCGTAGAGAGAACGACGATAAGAAGATATGTAGACTAAGTCTGGAAATTGAATTATTGAAAAAAATGTTAGGACCAATAAGGATTGGAGGGGGTGGAAGCATAGAGAAGAGAACATATATTAGAGGGGAATCTAAAGAATCTCTCGGTATGAATTTTTTCAGTCCCTTTCAGCCTGAAAGGGAGTTCAAAGTGTACAAATCATGTAAATGTTCACAAATTATATGCAGTAGAGTACATTAATACAGTATGTTCCCTAGACTATCCATTTCAATTTCGAATTTTTTAAACTGTTAAATAAACTTTATAATGAATTAGGTGAATAAAAACATCATTTGATTTATAGTTATAACGGAAAATCATCGTTTGTAAAGTGGAAGGCATAGAGTCTATGTGAAATGATCATTGGTCAATTATGAAACCAGCCTATTTCATAATTTGGTTTTCTTTTAACAATAATTTTAGATTTTCTATAAAATGATATTCCAGGGCCCAACAGGTTATATAGCATAAATATGTGAAGTACACCTGCAGTATGGAAACAGTATAACAAAATGGCCACACTTTTTTCTAGTAAATTCCCCTCTAAATTTATTCTATTCTCTATAGGTGGAAGGGAAGGATGTACATATATGTGTGGTTAAACAAATGATACAAATATATGGACAAGGTCGCAAAACTGATCAGAATTCTGCCATGGTTTAACCTGTGGGCGGACACTGCTCTGTAGAAAACATTGGTGAGTAATATTTGCAGATTTATCCGGGGTCTACCTGAGACAGGGATAGACAGATAATAGACAGTGATACAGGACAGGGATAGACAGATAATAGACAGTGATACAGGACATGGATAGACAGATAATAGACAGTGATACAGGACATGGATAGACAGATAATAGACAGTGATACAGGACAGGGATAGACAGATAATAGACAGTGATACAGGACAGGGATAGACAGATAATAGACAGTGATACAGAACAGGGTTAAAAGGATTGAAAGGGAAAGACATAAATAATGTCGCGACGCGTTTAAATGTTGCTTTTCATGTCCTCATTTATTCTTCATAATTGTATAAAACTTAATTTGGCGCGGATTTTTGTTTAATTGGTGCATTTAAAAAAAAATGTCGACATGCATGCCAGTTCAAAAGTTTTAATTTATACAGTCCATAACTCAATTCTGGGAGTATGTCAGTTGCCGCAAAAAAAAGTTGGGGTTCAGCTGTTTTGACGTTTTCGGGATACTGACATACAGACAAACAAGCAAAGCATATAAATAGATAAAAAAGAAAAAAATGCAGACAGATAAAATAAAAAGATCAAGATAGATAGAGATGAACAGGTGCCAATCAAGTCGGATGCTAATTTGAAGAAGACGAAAATGAAAATAATAGAAAATAAAGACTTGATTCATGACATAATAACTTATTGTAGAGAACAGATACAGTCTCATGTTTCTCAACACTCTCTGTACTTAGAAGACAAATATTCTCGAGACAATGGTTAAACCTGGAGTAATAAATCATCTAGAACCAAGATCTGCTTCGAACCTGTCAGGGCGGATGGATAAAAAGTTCTACTCTTGAACCCGACTTTGCTCCTGAACCTGAAAAAATGGAGAGATATAAAGTTCAGTTTTTGAACCCGAAAAGTTACTCTTAAATCCGAGTTTTGCTTATGAACCTGAAAGGACGGAGTGAGAAATAAGTTCTACTCTTGAACCCAATTGCTTTGCTCCTGAATCTTAAAGGACGGATGAATAAAAAGTTCTACTTTTGAACCCGTCTTTGCTCCTGAACCCCGAAGGACAGATGGATATACTCCTTAACAGCGTTGAGTCTGAACTTGAAATAGAAATTTCAATTTTTGAACAGATCTAAATATCAACGGAAATGTCCTTTATTTTTTAATCTTAACGTTACAAAGTAGATTACAAGTTTTCCTGAACGTAACCCGAACCTGATTCAGAAACTGAACAAGTTTTCCTTCTAAAGCCTTAGACAGTGTCAGAACCTTATATTGGTAGATAGCTCTTCTGAACCCGAACCTTACTCCTAATTCTCACAGAACGAATGGATTAAAAACTCTACTGAACATTGAAAACTAAAAAAATATTCCCCTGAACCCAAACCTTGCTCAAATTCGAACAGATCGATTGAAAGAAACAGTTCTCCTGAACCCAAACCTTTGTGCCTAATTATGAAAATTGCTTCATCTGAACCTGATAGGATAAAAATATAAAGATTTTTTAAACCCTAGTCTTGATCCTGAACATTACTTCTGAATAGGATGGATAAAAAACTCTCCTGAACCCGAACCGTTCCCCAAACTTGTCCGGACGGATGGATTGAAAATATTTCTCCTGAACCATGTTACAAGGGACGGAAGGATGGAGACTGCAGAGTTTTTCTTCCTCGATAGAATTTGCAGATAAAAAGTTGTACAGAAGCCTGCTTATAAACCTGGCAGGATGTAGGGATAAAAATGCTCCTGAACCCTAAAAAGCGAGCAGATAAAACGTTATCCAGGAGCCAAACTTTGTTCCTGAAATCTTCTCTCCTGAACGAGCAGATACAAATTTTTCCTGAACCCGAACACTGCTCCTGAACCTGGCAGGACGGATGGATGAAAATGCTACCGAACCAAAAAAAACGAGTAGATAAAAGTTCTCCTGAACCCAAATTTAGATCTAGAACCTATCAGAACGGTGGATAAAGAGTTCTTCTCCCTAACTCGAAAAACCTGTAAGAACGAAGATACAAAAAATTCTCCTGAACCTTGCCCCTGCTCTGGTTGAAATAAAAGGGTATCGCTAAATCTCAATGTCAACCCTGCAAACAATGTGATGCCTAACAATATTTGGTTTGTGTATTCATGTAACGTAACCTCAGCAGTCAGTTGATTGGAAACAGAACATACGGGGCAAAAAACAGGTACGTAGCTAGGTATTTAAACAGGGGTCTTTCCGAGGCTCTAATTATATCATTCTTCTAACATTTCTTGCTGGAGCTCAACCCAACCTTTATTAGGTTAAAATTATCATTAGTCTCAAGCTACTGACCCAACTCAGTAGCTTGAACATAATAACTACTCTTATCCTTCTTAATTTCTATTAAGCTGTGGGCAAAAAAAAACATTAATCATCCTCCAAAGGAACTGAACCCATGCCACAAACTCTAATCCCTGTTTTGTGCAACGTGATGCCGTGAACCTTTACTTTTTCGAACTTAAGACTATTTCATAAACCTAAATTCATAGTTGAAATGTCAAAGGTCTACGACATCAGAGTTCGAAGATATAGGGAAAGAAAAATTAGAATTTCAGGGGATATTAGTTCCAAAACAAACACTTGGACCATTTCTAACACTCAGTGTTGGAAATGGGCCAAGTGTTAGTTTTGGAACTAATATCTCCTGTATTTGCAACCTATGTTTATTCTGAATTAGATTTTTTTTAAATTGGCAATTTTAAAATTAACATAAATGATACTTAGATATATGCCTTGATTTGATAAACCATGAAAAGTTTACAACAAAACAGATACGAAAAAAAACTTAAGTCATATTTATCTATGTACAAGTAGTACAATATAACGTGTACAGTGCACAGTGGTACAATACTAGTTGAATGAAAAGGCAAACTCAGATTTTTTATGATCTTTGTTCGCAAAACTGGACAGAGTTAAAGAAAAGTAAATAGTTTTAGTTTATGTTTACAAACAGGACTGTTTACTTATTTATCCTTGAGTTTGGGATTAAAAGGGTATATAGACACCCCCCCCCCCTTTAGGGCCACTGATACGATGAGTTCCGAAAAATATGTTGCCCAAAGGGGACAGATCAGTGGTCCCGTGTGAAGTTTAGAATTATTCTATCTTGAAGATAGAAGTCAATTATCAAATTAACTTAACACTTCTATTGTTTTGTCCCCCCTGGGCCAACATCATTCTAATTATGGTGTAATTGGAAATTTTCTTATTTTCACCTCATACAGTGTTAAAATATATGTAATCAAATAATCAGTACATATTCCAATATTCCAACTTAATGAAAACTAAATAGATCGATTGTTAACTGGATTAACTTTTTCCTCTTGAGTAACTACAGTTAGTACAGAGTTAAACTTTAACTTTAAAATTGTTGATATCGAGATATCAATGCTTGATCTCCTCTTTTCATTAATCTGCAGATTAATTTAATCTTACATTGATAACCAGGAGAATGTCTAAAATGCAACCAATCAGAGTGTCGATCACAGAAACTGAACAAACAATTAGAAGCCAAGAAATTTTGCCCGCAATCAATGAGAAAACTCTTGTTGGACGGAACCCAGCAGGGATATCCAGAAGAGAGGATTAAGCAGAAAATCAAAATTGGCCATACTGAATATCGAGATTAAGGCTATTCAATAACCAAGTTTTCAGCTCAAGAAATGTTTGCTCTGTAGTACAAAAAATTTGATTTTTATCACATTGAGGTTTGCTGTACCCAAGGTAGGAAAGATTGCCAAGGAAAGGTATTCAGGATTGCTCTACGTATAGTAAGGGAAAGGTTTCCTCTAAAATACAGGAGAGGTTTGCTTGAAATGTTTAATCTAGTTTTTCCTGTTCTCCTATATATTCATTATATTTTTCCTAGCAGCATACGTCCAAAGATTGCTCTTTATACAGACTAGAGCAGAGGCTAGGTTTGGTCTAGTTTCTCCTGTTCTCCTCTATATTCATTATATCCGTCCAAGCAGCATACGTCCTAAGATTGCTCTATATAAATTGAGTAGAGTAGAGGATAGGTTTGGTCTAGTTTCTCCTGTTCTCCTCTATATTCATTATATCCGTCCTAGCAGCATACGTCCTAAGATTGCTCTATATATATTGAGTAGAGGATTGGTTTGGTCTAGTTTCTCCTGTTCTCCTCTATATTCATTATATCCGTCCTAGCATCATACGTCCAAAGATTGCTCTATATAAATTGAGTAGAGTAGAGGATAGGTTTGGTCTAGTTTCTCCTGTTCTCCTCTATATTCATTATATCCGTCCTAGCAGCATACGTCCTAAGATTGCTCTATATATATTGAGTAGAGGANTAGTGGGAGGGGGTGTGAAAAGGATACCCGTTCTGGAGAAACATAAAAACTTTACCCATAATTACTACTTTTCTATGTTATTCTGGAAATCTTTTCATTTGCAGACAACTAACAAGTAAAGTTATATTTTCTCAATCGGGATTTAAAAAAGAAAACCCTTAAAATTTCTTAGACCCAGCTATTTTCTTCCATTTATTGTATGCATTTAAATTGATTTTGAAATAAACGTAATTTCAGAAGGTTATTTCACGTCTCCTAGTTTCTACGAGAATACAAATATAAATATTATACATTTGTATATGCCTGCCTCTCGGCCTTCCTAGCCGCGGTGCTCGGCCAAACGCCCCCTCCCCCGCATTAAACCCTGAGCCTAGCCCCGGCAAAGACTCAATTCCTTTAATTGAAGTTTCGTGATTATGAGACATCCCTTGAAATAAAAAGATTGAGGCTGATAAACCTTAAACCTAATCCTCCCGATGCACATCAAGTTCAAGTAACANCTCTCCAGCAGACCTAGAGATTATATATTCATGTATCTTAAAGTTCTCCAGCAGACCTAGAGATTATATATTCATGTATCTTAAAGCTCTCCAGCAGACCTAGAGATTATATATTCATGTATCTTAAAGCTCTCCAGCAGACCTAGAGATTATATATTCATGTATCTTAAAGTTCTCCAGCAGACCTAGAGATTATATATTCATGTATCTTAAAGTTCTCCAGCAGACCTAGAGATTACAGAACAGAAAAATATATAATATAAACTAAACCATATAAAAGCTCTATAAATTCTCTAATTACTAAATGAATAAGTTTTAAAACAAAACAAAAAAGTTTTGTTCACGTGAACCCCTTCTTGTAGGTTTTATAACAGAATTTAAGAGTTTTCAAGACTCTCATCCAGCGTCATATTTTATATTTCCAAACTGGCGTCATATTCACGATGAATCATCAAAATTCCACTCACGCGCCATTACGGTGAGAAGATTTCTTCACACAAGGAGACTTTATTATCGTCTTTGGTGTACGCAGCGTTCATTTGATATTTTACAAGTTCTATTCTTTTTTCCAATAATGTCTGCTTTAGATAGAGATAGAAAAATGAAACTTTCAAAAAAAAATATTTTAAAAACAAAGTTTTAGCATTTTTTTTTTTGAGCTGCCATCGATGAAATGTGAAATTTAAAAAATACAAATTTAGCATTTTTTCAATTTTCCCTGGAATATGATATTTGTTCTAAAATGGCACAAGCTCAATAGTTCTCAATACAAAGAAGAGAGAGGAGGGGGAGGGGGGGGGGTATTTGTAAACCAAGATTATTTTATTTTGTTGAATTTTTTGTTCCTTAGGCCCCGTTGTTGAAGTTTTGGTTTACAACTGCAGTGTGTAATTGTTTGTCTATCGCCGTGTAATGTTTAGAATGAAAAGGAAGTGTGCTTAGATTTAATCTTTCAAATCAGGATTCACAGGTTGCAGTACATTTAAGGCTTAAGAAGATTTACAGGTTTAGGCACATTTCAAGTTTATCTTGAAACAGAAGTTTAAGCACAGTTCAGGTTTGACAGGCCTCACAGGTTTGAGCACATTTCCTCCTTAACAGGCTGTAAGGGTTGAAAATATTTCAGGCTTAATAGGGCTCACAGGTTTGAGAACGTTTCAGGTTCAACAAGATTTACAGGTTTGAGTAAATTTCAGGTTTAGTTGGATTGATAGCTTTGAGTAGAACTCAGGCCTAACAGGACTCTAAGGTTTGAGTTCATTTCAGGCCTAACCGGCTTTACTGTTTGTTTCGATGGTTTTAACAAAAATTCGATCTTAAACTTTAACTTTGAATTCTGTATTTTCAGTTTTTTGGGGCATTTTTAATTCTTATTTAAAATTCAGCTTCCACAGGTGTTATGAACCTGTGAATCTTGTTTCTGCTCCAGTTGGAATTTGAAATTAGGTTTCATATGTACATAAACCTGTGAGACTTGTTTCTTCTCCGGTTGGAATAGATTTGGAGGGTGGTTCCACATGTCCATGAACCTGTTAGTCTTAATCCTGCTCCTGTGGGATTGGACTTAGAGCGTGATTTTACATATACAATAACCTGTGGGCCCTGTTTCTGTTTAAGTTGGATTTTGAGCATGAACCTGTGAGTCATGATCTTGCTCCGGTTGGATTGGATCTTGAGCGTAGTTTCACATGTCCATGAACCTGTTAGTCTTAATCCAGCTCCGGTTGGATTCAGTTTGGAGCGTGTTTTCACATGCACATGAACCTGTGAGTCTTGATCCTGCTCCAGTTGGATTTGATTTGGAGCGTGGTTTCANATCCAACTGGAGCGTGGTTTCACATGCACATGAACCTGTGAGTCTTGATCCTGCTCCGGTTGGATTGGATATGGAGCGTGGTTTCACATGACCGTTGCAGGTTCTCACAAGATCAGATCCGGAGTTTGGGAGTTCTCTAGTATTCAAGCCAAGTATCTTACAGTTCTCCAGCAGACCTAGAGATTATATATTAATGTAACTTACAGTTTTCTAGCAGACCTAGAGATTATATTTTCATGTATCTTACAGTTCTCCAGCAGACCTAGAAATTATATTTTCATGTATCTTACAGTTTTCCAGCAGACCTAGAGATTATATATTCATGTATCTTAAAGTTCTCCAGCAGACCTAGAGATTGTATATTCATGTATCTTACAGTTCTCCAGCAGACCTAGAGATTATATATTTAAGTCAAGTATCTTACAGTTTTCCAGCAGACCTAGAGATTATATATTCATGTATCTTACAGTTCTCCAGCAGACCTAGAGATTATATATTCATGTATCTTAAAGTTCTCCAGCAGACCTAGAGATTATATATTCATGTATCTTAAAGTTCTCCAGCAGACCTAGAGATTATATATTCATGTATCTTAAAGTTCTCCAGCAGACCTAGAGATTATATATTCATGTATCTTAAAGTTCTCCAGCAGACCTAGAGATTATATATTCATGTATCTTAAAGTTCTCCAGCAGACCTAGAGATTATATATTCATGTATCTTAAAGTTCTCCAGCAGACCTAGAGATTATATATTCATGTATCTTAAAGTTCTCCAGCAGACCTAGAGATTATATATTCATGTATCTTNGATAAAAGTAGATTTAGAAAAGATTGAGGAAGGGGGTGGAGTGGTTAGAAGAGAGGAGATAAAAGAAGATTTAGAAAAGATGGAAGAAGGGAGTGGAGTGGTTAGAAGGGGGTAAAAGAAGATAAAAAAGGGATGGGAGGAGCAAGAATAGACGAAAAGGGGAAGGAAAAAAAGGGATTCACTGGCCCTTTAAGAATTGAGGGGACAGAAAAAGGATATAAATGGTTTTATGGATAAAGAGGTGTCAGTTATAACTGATAGAAAATAAAAGAAAGAAAGGTGTGAGAGAGAATAATGGAAGTAATATGTAATATTGGGAGATGGAAGATAGGTCAAGCCTAAAGAGGAAAACGGAATGGTTTAAAAAGCTGACAACTGGTAAAATTGCAAATCTGTATATTTGTGAACTGAATATTACAGCTCTAGGTTCAGTATAAAAACCTAATTGATCTTGTCTGTAGGTTACAGTAGGTGTGGGAACTATGTAACGACTATTTACCGACCCGAAACCTAAATTCTCAAAACTTGAATCAAAATTCTTTTCATCCGAATGCAAATTTGGGATTGTTGAGCCGATAAATTACTGGTTGGTGGCAGGGATAAGGACGGGACTTAGTTTAGGTTTTTTTAATCTTCTCTTATCTTCTCCTGTTCACGCGCGTTCTTCAATAGATCAATGGTTCACACGCACGCCACATTACAATACAGTTAAATATAGATGTAATCAGAAATTCAAGACGCTCCGAGCCTTTTAAAGGGACTGTATGCGTAATTTTAGGTCACCACTCCACAATTTGTAGAGTGGTGCGCCCGATTAACAACAGTAAACTTTATGCCTTTGACTCATAATGGATGAAAAACTTATCCTTATTAACAGAAACACTTGTAATTGTTCATACCTTGGGCTGCAAGATGATTTATACTAAAGAGTTATTTACATTTACGTTCTAGAAGTCGCAGAAAATAAATATTAAATATTTTAATTTAGGAAACCCTCGTTGGACCTGGAATAACAGGAGGTTCAGTTTTTAGATAATTTGAACACCATTTTATATATAAACACACGGAGTTCTCTGCCCTCGATGAACAGTCTAAGTTTTAAAGGGAACCGTTGTAAATCGCGCACTCCCCTCTTTGCATGAATTGTCACTTGAAATTACGATTACAGTCCCTTTAAACTCTTTAAACCCAATGTTTAGGTAAAATTTCTTCAACATACACGGACGTAAATATACAAAATGGCGACCAGTTTCCTGTTTTTTTTGCGTATAGATATCATAAATTTAAGTTGCGAATGTATTAGATTTTGAAAATTACATTTTTTTAAAGTTACATCCTGAAATTCGGATCTGGTGTAAACCTTGTGAGATACAAGGAACTACATACAGGAACGCCCAACTCAGATATACGCATATTATGTACTGTACACTGTGGGAGTAATGTAAACAAACCCAGTACCCCCACAGAAGTTGAAGGGAGATGACTAGAACTCTGATGTGATATTACAGTCCAACAAAAAACAAGTTAATATATCAAGTTAGAGCGAATACATATGATTTTTGGCTTTCTGGTCAATATGGAAAATACAAATATTTTTATTCCACCCCTTGGGCCCTTTTCCCTCAAAAATGATACGTTGCCCCTGAATTCTTTGTTTTGATCTCCTCCCACTGCGGTACACAGATTTGACGCATCAGATATGGCGGTTCCTGGCGGATATCGCAAAAAAATGAGCCCGATTAGTTTAGCCGTTTTACGCTTATTGGATACCAAACAAAATTGGACAAATATGTATAAAGATGGAATCCATCACTAACAACTGTCTAATTCGACCTGATAACATTCAAATTTAGAAGAATTTTCAAACCAAGTAAGATGTAAAACAATCTAAAGTCAATGAATTAAAATTACATTTTGTATTTCTTTAATAAAAACAAATTAAAAGTTTTGGTTGAACGCTCCAAAAATCTGCAGATAGAGAGATAGAGATTTACAATTAATATAATATTTTCTTATACCTTTATTACCTCACGTTCCTAATTCGAACAAAAAATGTTATCCAGATGTTTCGTTGAGCCGACTGCCATGCAATAAAAGATGTTTTGTACAGTACTATACAGTGCAGTACTATACAGTACAGTACTATACAGTACAGTACTATACAGTACAGTACTATACAGTACAGTACTATACAGTACAGTACTATACAGTACATAATTAAAAGATAAATCACTAGGTTTCATGGTTTAGAGCTTTGAAATCATCCTATCCAAGGCTGCAGAAAGTATAAATGGTTTAGCAATGAAACCGAAAAAAACTTTGACATTAATCTTCAAAAACTATCCAGCCCTTTTTCCGACTTTTCTTGAATTTATCGATTTTTATAATTTCTCTTCATTAAATTGAAACCTCATCAACCTGGACTAATTACATCAATTTTATCTGGGCTTACCTTCTTTAATTATCTAATTTAGAAATAATTAAAATTTATAGATTTTAAAATAAAAAGGACATAATCTTAAAGTGTAACAAGTTTGGAACTTATATATTAAAATATGTAAATTAAAAAAAAAATTGTAAAAACATATTTATCAATTATGGTGTCTTTAAGTATCTGATAAGGTATATTTAAAATAACTAGGCTTTTAGGGCGCTTCGCGCCCATCTTTTATTTAAATTGTGAACATGTTCTTTTTGTTTACATGTTAAAACAAAGAAGAAAAAAATTTCGCGGATTTTCAAGAATTTAAATTTTTGTACAAAATTAAAAACCTTTAAAACACATTTTTTAAATTTTTATCATTCACCCTGACACCCAAACAGACAAACAGACAGACAAGCCAAATTTATATATAGATGTTATAGTTAGAAAGCTAATTGAGTTCTACGCTTCAATCGATTCGGAAAAGACTCACTCAACTAAACGGGATTTTAATTGTTCTTCCATTAATAGAGTAGCATGTCCTATTCACTACTGTACCTTTTAAACCTTTGTCTGATCAAGTATTTATGAAAAATTGTTTTAAAGCGGAAAGTTGACTATTTTCTAATGTTATTTATCTGTAAAAGTGATTTGCAGATTTATGCAACAGAAACAAGAAGAAAATGCCAGAATGCATCAATTGTTAAGATTGAAAAACAAATATTTCATTGTTAGTTACTCAGATATAGGTGTAAATGGTCACTTTAAATAAAGGGTCATTTCAAATTGAATTATTTGATTCTTTTTGATATTTGCGTACTCTCCCTTTTATTTTAGGATGCAGATTATTCGGAGTTAATGATTATAATTGGTATAGTGCTGATTTGTGTGATATTTATCATTAGTAGATTAATTATTCAAGCCAACCCCTTCCTTCCTCTTAACCCTTATCCTCCCATCCATATTTTCTATCCCCCCCCTTTCCAACCAACTCCCCTCCCCTTCCTACCCCCTTCTAAAGTATGAAGAAAGAAAAAGGTATCAACTTACCAAGCTAGGTATACCCTGAGTTAAGATTAAGGTATCTAGGTATACCCTGAGTTAAGAGTAAGGTATCTAGGTTTACCCTGAGTTAAGAGTAAGGTATCTAGGTATACCCTGAGTAAAGAGTAAGGTATCTAGGTAACCCTGAGTAAAGAGTAAGGTATCTAGGTATACCCTGAGTAAAGAGTAAGGTATCTTGGTATACCCTAAGTTAAGAGTAAGGTATCTAGGTATACCCTGAGTAAAGAGTAAGGTATCTAGGTATACCCTAAGTAAAGAGTAAGATATCAAGGAATACCCTGAATTAAGATTAAGGTATCAAGGTATACCCTTAGTAAAGAGTAAGGTATCAAGGAATACCCTGAATTAAGATTAAGGTATCTAGGTATACCCTGAGTAAAGAGTAAGGTATCTAGGTATACCCTAAGTAAAGAGTAAGGTATCTAAGTATACCCTGAGTAAAGAGTAAGGTATCAAGGTATACCCTGAGTAAAGAGTAAGGTATCTAAGTATACACTGAGTAAAGAGTAAGGTATCTAAGTATACACTGAGTAAAGAGTAAGGTATCTAGGTATACCCTGAGTAAAGAGTAAGGTATCTAAGTATACACTGAGTAAAGAGTAAGGTATCTAGGTATACCCTGAGTAAAGAGCAAGGTATCAAAGTATACACTGAGTAAAGAGTAAAGTATCTAGGTATGCCCTGAGTAAAGAGTAAGGTATCTAGGTATACCCTGAGTAAGGTGGCCGCCCAGGTTGTATAATTGCCTGTACTGGAATTCTTCTATTCTCTACATCCTCAATAATTACAGGGAAAAGAATCCTTTATGATGCTTCTCCTCCTAACTCAGGGTTGTCACAAACAGAGGGGGAAGGTTAGGGGCGTTTCAGAGACCATGCAGTTTAGGGGGGGGGGGGGATAGNGGTGATAACTCACACTTTTTGTAGAAGGTCGTTTTTTTAGGTTTTTTTTTGTATGTTTCATAATTGAAAACCTTACTATTTTTAGAGTAGTAAAATTGATTATTTCTTAAGTATGGCCCCCTTCCCTCTCTTCAACCACAATTTGCATACCCTGGCTGTTAAGCCATCTTTTAACCAGTAAAAAGTGATTTCCACTAATACCTAATGGGTTTACCGTGTCTGTAATGTATACCAACGAATATTGAATAATGAATATAGTTAAGAAACTATTGTATAAGCCAGTAGTAATACCATTGTATAGCGAATTCATCTATTTATAGTAAAGTCGTTGAATTGAAAACAAAAAATGCAAAATTCTGGAAAAAGGTTAGCAATCAAATTTTACATAAGAATTTTATCACGCTTTTACTTCTGTGTATACATGGTTCCATATTTAACTGGTGTTTTTACAGGGTTCCATATTCCACTTGTTTCGTCACAAATCGGCGACGACGAATATCGAGAAACCTTAGAGATACACGTTTCTGATCATCCAATAGAACTACCTTGAAGTCATCGTGTAGAGAAGAATATAACAGAAACTGAACTAATGAAGACAGAGTTCTATGCAGCGTTTATTCTATAAAAGTAAAAAATACTATTACAATATTTAAAATCATAAGTATTCAAAGAATGTGTATGAACGATAAAACTAATCACAAATAAAACATATAGGGTAAATAAATAAAATCTGTATGTAGGGCGAATCAATAGCTCAGTTCCCCCATAGGCCTGTCCCTCTGCTATCCGGAAGGAGACGTATGACGGGGGAGTATGAAAAGAAATCTAACCCTTCAAGTTCTCGTACTGAAACTCAATATTATACCCTTAAATTTTTATACCTCAAGTATCTCTACAATATCTGATGAGACTTCGATCTTAACTCAAACCGATCCTCATTTTAAACCATTTTCAACGGATCGGAATTTGACTTTGTATAGAATAATTGAACCCGGCCCTGACTCGAGGGTTTTAACAAAGACGCATATATACCGCGTACTAAAATTATTTGTCGGTAAAAGTCGTCATTACGTAGTAATCATTCAACAATACTTTTAAGGGTTAATTCATATTATGTATCTATACTATCACCGGAATTTATGAACCATTATCAGTTAGACTAGAACCTTCAGGATATTTAATCTTAAACCTGAGCAAGGACGGGTTTAAGGTTACTATTAACCTTTTATTTATCCTGATCCAGTACGGATTTAAATCTTCAATAAACCTTATTCCGGAGTATTCTAAGTCTGGATCCAGAACCCTAACTCCACAAAACACCACTCCTGTTTATAAAGTTCCATAATCTACTCCTGTTTATATAGGGTTCCATATTCTACTCCTGTTCATATATGGTTCCATATTCTACTCCTGTTTATATAGAGTTCCATATTCTACTCCTGTTTATACATGGTTCCATATTCTACTCCTGCTTATATAGAGTTCCATATTCTACCCCTGTTTATACATGGTTCCATATTCTACTCCTGTTTACACAGGGTTCCATATTATACTACTGTTTATACATGGTTCCATATTCATCTTCTGTTTATACATGGCTCCATATTCTAATCCTGTTTATACAGAGGTTCATATTCTACTCCTGTTTATACATGGTTCCATATTTTAATCCTGTTTATACAGAGGTTCATATTCTACTCCTGTTTATACATGGTTCCATATTCTACTCCTGTTTATACATGGTTCCATATTCTACGCCTGTTTATACATGGTTCCATATTCTACTCCTGTTTAGCATTAAACCCTGCTCATATCATCTGTATATAAGGTTTCTATCCTGTTCATCAGTAAACCCTGCAGAGGTCCTGTTTATACAGGGTTCTCTCCTGTTCATCATTAAACCCTGCTGAGGTCCTGTTTATACAGGCTTCTCTCCTGTTCATCATTAAACCCTGCTGAGGTCTTGTTTATACAGGCTTCTCTCCTGTTCATCATTAAACCCTGCTGAGGTCCTGTTTATACAGGCTTCTCTCCTGTTCATCAGTAAACTCTGCTGAGGTCCTGTTTATACAGGCTTCTCTCCTGTTCTTCAGTAAACCCTGCTGAGGTCCTGTTTATACAGAGTTCTCTCCTGTTCTTCAGTAAACTCTGCTGAGGTCCTGTTTATACAGGCTTCTCTCCTGTTCTTCAGTAAACCCTGCTGAGGTCCTGTTTATACAGAGTTATCTCCTGTTCATCATTAAGCCCTGCTGAGGTCCTGTTTATACAAGGTTTTTCTCCTTTTCATCATTAAACCCTGCTTGTGTAGGAAATCAGAATCAATTATTGTTCTCCTGGTCCTGCAAACCTACTTCTCCTCTCTATCCGACAATTCTTCACTAAAGATTTATTTATTTTCTCAAAGTTATATTTTATCTTTGTAAATATTGACTTCGGCATAATTTTCATAGTTCCCGATGTTTGTGAAGATTAAAACCCCTGGTATTTGCTCACTCCCTCTAGTTTAATCCATGCTTCCTCCAGATCACTAATTGTTTATAATTCATCAGTATCCAGGTCCACCCTAGGATACATATATGTAGGTTGTATCTGTAGTATCCAGGTCCACCTAGGATACATATGTGAAAGATTTATCTATAGTATCCAAGTCCACCCTAGGATACATATGTGAAGGATGTATCTATAGTATCCAAGTTCACCCTAGGATACAGATATATAGGATGTGTCTATAGTATCCAGGTTTACCCTAGGATACAAATATGTAGGATGTATCTATAGTATCCAGGTACACCCTAGGATACATATATGTAGGATGTATCTATAGTATCCAGGTCCACCCTAGGATACAGGGATGTAGGATGTATCTATAGTATCAAGGTACATCCTATGATACAGATATGTAGGATGTGTCTATAGTATCCAGGTCCACCCTAGGATACAGGGATGTAAGATGTATGCATCTATAGTATCCAGGATACCCTAGGATACAGAGATGTAGAATGTATCTATATGAACAGAGATATAGGATGGATCTATAGTATCCGGCACAATTTATGATACAGAGATATGGGATGTATCTATAGTATCCAGGTCCACCCTATAGAAATGAAAGATTTGAAGTTTTATAGATTAAAATTGAGCTATAATATGTTTAAAATAAACGGGATATTTTTATCAATAAACATTGACGACCTGTAATGCTTGTTAATACTTGACATTAAATAAAATAAATTAAAGATGTCATTTAGTGCTGCATCAGGCCCCAATTGTTATTTGATAAACTGTAATGAATGAAATAAAGTTTTATATACAGACTAAGGTAGATCGGTGGGAATAAATATATTTGACTGTAATTCATCTTCATAGTAAACATTAATTTCTTCTGTCCAATCAGACATCAAGGATTTACACCCTCTACCAGACCTTAAATTTTCTTTGCATTGTGATGGTGCAAACCTTTGATTATTTAATAATATATTGGTTGGAAAGCGCGTAGTAAGTAAAACCTAAGTGTCCCTAATGTGTTCTTCAAAAATGCAAAAATTATTTTAAAACAAAAGTATAGAAAACATCTGTTAAACTAAAATATGAGGTGTAGATAAGCCGATTTCGTTTCACATTTAAAAAAAATAGTGGTTAGGAACTTTTTTTTGTAAAAGTGTTATTTGTTACATTAAAGAAAGGTTTTATTTTAAATGTTTTAATGATTAGATGAAAAAAAATAAATGATTTAGGTGGAAAACAAAGAACTTTTGATAATTTGGAGGAAATTATTTTATAAATATCTAATTAAACAATTAGATTTTAAGCGCTTAAACATGAAACTCTTGAAAAGAAATAACTCTGAAAAGGCGTGGCAGGGGGGGGGGGTGGAAAGAAACTGAAAATTATAGCACACAAACTAATTTTTTCTTTGTCGTTGCAACATAATGGTGTAAATCTTTGATATTTCAAACTTTGATTACTTGATCTGACAGAATTCAGTTCCTTGATATAACTCCAACTTTAATCGCCCTAAGATGGTTTTTAAAAATGGCAATATGTGTGTCAAAATGTTAACTTTATTTTTTTTTAAATTTTAAAATAACATTTTGCTTGTATATAGACAAGTCATATTAAATTGAATAATTAAAATTTCCCAATCACCAATCTTGTCCAATTATCATGAAGAAAACTATATAAAATAAAATTTTATAAATTGCTTTATTGAAAAAGTCAAGAGGTTTTAAGGCGATAGAGCATTACAGGGATATTTACATAATATCTTTTTAGTTGATTTAATAATACACATTATCTTATTTTATTATTTATCATTCAAAATATGTTAGATATGCTGTTTTCCCATGACTAGCTGTCTATACGTCTATCTGTATTTCTTTTCATCTGTCTAAATGTCAATCTGTCTATCTGTCTAACTGTTTAAATTTCTATATGCCTATCATTCTATCTGTCTTTCTGTCTTTCTTGTATCTGTCTATCTGTATTTCTTTTATCTGTCTATCTGTATTTCTTTTATCTGTCTATCTGTCTAGCTATCACTCAATCTGTCTATTTCTATACCTGTCTAGCGTCTGAAACACTTGAGTAATGAATGATTCTAAAACATCAATCTCATTTATTCTCTAAATTTGAGCGTTGTAAAATTAAGTAAAATATCATTAATATAAGTTTCCAATTGCATATTGACAAACAACCTACTTCCTTTAAAAAGGGATAATTATTCGGTTATTTGGTGGGCTGGACTTGAACATTTTTTCATTCCTCCCTATCCGTTTCAAAACCTTCTTGAGTATAGAAAAGAAGAAAAGATGTTGTATCATTCGACCAAAACATTTATGATTCACGAAACTCCAGGTACCTCATTGAGTAGGCGAGTTATCACTCCAATCCTTCCCTAGCTTCATGATAAATGAATATATGATGGAAGGCGCAATTAGAAGTCTGGATGAAGGGGGGGGGAGGTTTTCATATTTTTAAAATTAATATTTAGCGGAAAAGAACAAAGGTTGATGAAGGATGCATGAAGTAAAGAATAGGGGGGGGGGG
>NW_019396859.1:113182-118932 GCF_000591075.1 Eurytemora carolleeae | reverse complement strand
GGGGGGGAGGGTATATAACCATTAAAATGAAGGGGAAGAAATGGAAGGAAGGGGGAGGGGGAGGGAGGTTTGTCTAATTGAGGATGTTTGGTTGACTATCTTTTACAGGTGGATTGTTTCTCTGAACAGAGAGCCAGAGAACAGATTCATCATTCAGGAATATTCTCATAGTTTATACACGGAGATAAAGGTTCAGATTAGAACCTGGACATCTTAGGAGAACCAAAAGATTTGAGGAGAAACAGGATTCAGGAGACTTGAGAAGAACCAAGAAATTTCTGGGGAACCGGGAGATTTGAGGAGAACCAGGTGATTTGAGGGGAACCATGTGATTTGAGAATAACCAAGAGAATTGAGGAGGTTCAAGAGATTTGAGAAGAACCGGGCGATTTGAGGAGAACCAGGAGATTTATGAAGAACCAGAAGATTTTAGGAGAACCATAAGATTTAAGGAAAACCAAGACACATTTCAGGGGAACCAGAAGATGTAAAAAAACTAAGAGATTTAAAAGAAATACAGGAGATCTAAGGAAAACCAAGAGATTTGATAAGAACAATGAGATTTGAGACGAACAAAGAGATTTGAGAAGAACCAGGAGGTGAAAGGAGATCCAGGAGATTTGAGAAGAACCAAGAAATTTCATAGGAACCAGGAGATGTAAAAACAACTAGGAGATTTAAAATAAATACAGGAGGTCTGAGGAGTACCAGGAGATTATAGGAGAACCAGGATATTTAAGAGGAACCAATAGATTTGAGGAGAACCAGGAGATTTAAAAGAAATGCAGGAGATCTGAGGAGAATCTGGAGATTTGAGAAGAGCTAAGAGAATTGAGGGAATTTAAGAGATTTGAGGAGAACCAGGAGATGCAAAAAGAACTAGGTGATTAAAAAACAATACAGGAGATCTGAGGAATAACCGGAGATTTGAGAAGAACCAAGAGAATTGAGGAGATCCAGGAGATTTGATGAGAACCAGGGGATTTGAGACGAATCAAGAGAATTAAGGAGATACAGGAGATTGGAGGAGAACCAGGAGATTTAAAGAGAACCAGGAGATTTGAGGAGAACCAAGAAATTTCAGGGGAACCAGGAGATGTAAAAAGAACTAGGCTATTTAAAAGAAATACAGGAGATCTGAGGAGAACCAGGAGACTTAAGAAGAACCAAGAGAATTGAAGGGAATCAAGAGAATTGAGGAGAACCAGGCGATTTAAGGAGAACCAAGAGAATTGAGGGGATCCAGGAGATTTAAGGAGAACCAGGAGATTTAAAGAGAACCAGTTGACTTGAGAAGAACCAGGAGATTTAAGCAGAAAGGAGAAAATTTAAGAAGAATTGGATGAAGAAGTACAGAGATTAAGAGTATTTTGGGTGCCTAGCGCAAAGATATTCACTTGCCAGTTTTTTAGAAGAATATTTTCTTGTAAAATTATATTAGAATAGAAAATGAAGAGACCAATATCAAGATCAACAAATAGAAATGAAAACCTGACCAGATTCTAAAATATCCCGGATTTTTCCCAAGCTTTTCATTATTTTCATTTTAATCTATTTACAATATTTTCAGATAGATAAATGGAACAAAGCAGGTTGTCAGAGGGGAGGTGTAAAATGAGAGAAAAATTCTGGGTCAGAGACTTACTGTGAATCTCCATTTGACCCCTCCTGTCCTACTCGAACTGTCTGGATAATTGATTCCGAAAATTTTACCCGTTTTAGACTTGAATTAACATATGAAGAAGGGATCCCCTAACATTTACATTTTACAACCCGTGTAAAAGCCCCCACAGTGCTGATGCTTCAAATTTCAATGAAAAAAACTGATTTTCTCCAAAAATGCGGCCATTTTGCAGGATTGAAGGATGAAGATTTCTAATCCATAGTTTCCGACAGTTTTCTACTTTACTGCAACTATTTTCTCCATCGAGGAATGCTGTGAGTAGACTGGGACTACAGATTTATGTTCCAATCCGTTTTTAGAATCCTTATTAACAGACTTATTGCTGTCCTGTTGTTCTCAGTTATCCAGGAAACCATCAATAGGGTGTACACGAAACCTGGAGAATAGGGTTTAAACGAAACCTGGAAAATAGGGTTTATACAAAACCTGGAGAATAGGGGTTACAAGAAACCTGGAGAATAGGGTTTACACGAAACCTGAAGAAGTCACCAAAAAAGATGTTTCATAAACTAAAATTTTTAAAACAAAGAGAGAAACAAAAATCATAAAAGGTTGTTATTAAACCTTGTAACTAAGCCAGGGACAAGGATTATTGAAGGCAACTAAGTTGTGAGACAAAAACTTTAAAAAATCCTCATTTATTTCACAAATGTAAATATCACAATCATCACTTAACATGACATGCCTAACCAATATATTCTTTTATAAATGTATCCCGACTTCCATGTTAACTCCCCCTATCCCTACTTAAAACTAGCTCTGTATCTATTTTCTCAATAACCCTACCACTCTACTCCCCAGTTGTCCATCTCTATATGTAAAACTATTCCCTGACCCCCATGGATCCAACCCCCGCTCTCCCCCCCTTACGACCCCCGGCAGGGTGAGTAATCCCTGTAATTTTGCATCAGGACAAAGCTTCTCCTGAACCTGTATCCAAGCCTACCAGGAGAACTAGAATACTACTGAACCTGTGTTCAAGTATACCTAGTGAACTAGGATACTCCTGAACCTGTATCCAAGTATACCAGGTGAACTAGGATACTACTGAACCTGTATCCAAGCATACCAAGAGAACTAGGATACTAATGAACATGTTTCCAGGTATACCAAGAGAACTAGGTTACTACTGAACCTGTGTTCAAGTATACCTAGTGAACTAGATACTCCTGAATCTGTATCCAAGTATAGCAGGTGAACTAGGATTCTCCTTAATCTAAATCCAAGTATAACAGGAGAACTAGGATACTACTGAACCTGTGTTCAAGTATACCTTGTGAACTAGATAATCTTGAACCTGTATCCAAGTATACAGGAAAACCAGGANGTATCCAAGTATAGCAGGTGAACTAGGATTCTCCTTAATCTAAATCCAAGTATAACAGGAGAACTAGGATACTACTGAACCTGTGTTCAAGTATACCTTGTGAACTAGATAATCTTGAACCTGTATCCAAGTATACAGGAAAACCAGGAAACTCCTTAATCTAAATCCAAGTATACCAGGAGAACTAGGATACTATTGAACATGTGTTAAAGTATACCAGGTGAACTAGGATACTACTGAACCTGTGTTAAAGTATACCAGGAGAACTAGGATACTACGGAACCTGTGTTCAAGCATACCAGGAGAACTAGGATACTACTAAACCTGTATCCAAGCATACCAGGAGAACTAGGATACTAATGAACCTGTGTTCAAGTATACCTAGTAAACAAGATAATCTTGAACTCCTAGCTGAACTAGAATCCAAGTTTGCCCATGAAGAGCTTGGAAACTTCAGAGCCTGTGTGTTAAAAAAAGCATTGTAATTTTGTAGGTTCTTATTTGTATTATTTGTTTTTGAAAAATTGGGTTAAGAAGTAATCTTAGGCTTGGTTTAGAGATATGTGGACAATCTGAAGGTGATACAATTAATATAAGGTTGAGGGGGGGGGATATTGGATGAGGGGGGGGGAGTTCTTTGGTCCCTGAAAGCTAACATAGAGGTAGGGGGGATGGTCTCTGGAAGCTTTGAGATTAAGGGTCCTGGTGTTGAATACAAGAGAAACATCTTGTAAATGAAATATTTGACTTGAGATTAGTCTGTTTGAATTGTGGGGATAGAATACCAGGATACCAGGTGGAGGAGATGTAGACCAAGATTAGGGTTGTCTGTTATACAATACAGGGGTGCTCAAAATTCATAAGGTAATCAGGACGCATCCTTTTTTATATTGTTTTTAGATATTGCAATGATATATTGGCTAAATCTTGCTATATTAGAGAAGTGGAAAAACAGAATAGATATTTCTAACATGATTTTTTAGAAAGAAATGACAAATTCTACAAGAAAACGTAAATTTTATGCTACGTTTAGAAAACAATTTAATTAATTGAAATTTTCTAATAATTTGAAACCTTACAATTTTTGTGACACCCTGTAGTTTACAAAACTAACCGTCTTTACCCTTTTCCAGCACTAACAATCATTTTCCATTCAACAATTCACAAAAACCCATCCACACATACTATTTCACACAGCACATAAACTTGTTCACACAACAACCACACATACTTGTTCACACAACACATTCACTTATTCATACAACACATACACTTATTCACACAACGGGTTCACACACACTAATTCACACAACATACAAACACCCCCATTCATACAACATTCCCACACACTATTTCACACAACATCCACACACACTTATTCTTTGAACTAAATGTTTATATATATATATAAGTAGTAATCTCTGTTTGTTTGTTTGTTTGTCCGATCAAAACCCCTTGACCGATTTCCCTCAAATTTTGATTGGGGAACTCGGGAGAACTAGCTAAGTTTTGAAATTCTAAGTTAAGTTGATTGACTTATACAGGGAAAACTCCTGTCAAAGCTGGGTTTCCAAGCTAGTTTACAAATAAAGCTGTAGAGGTAAGATGTATTTTGCTAGGTAATTATGAATGTTCAAGTTGACTAATTACAGGATCCTAACAAACGGTATTAACCCCTAAAAATGNGGGAGGGTAAGTGTAACTTATGAATGAATGAACAAATGTATTCAACAATTTTAACGAATGGAGAAAAAAACGAGAGCAAAAAGGAAAAACAAAAAAAAAACTAGAAATCGAATAAGAACAAGAAACATTTAATAAAGAAAGAAACTAAGAAAAGAAAAGAAAGATCAGGGAGAAAGGTAAGAAAAAGAAGGGAAATAAAATAAAAGCAAGAGCAAGGACTGTAACAAGGTCAAAACAGTAAAAACTCAACAAGAAGAAATTAAGAAATATGAATAATTGAGGATGGAATTTAAAGGTTATGATGAGTAAGGTGTAACCTGAAGAGGGTTGATTAAGGGGTGGGAGAAGGAGGAAGGCATCTATTTTCTGGTAGTTAATCTACAATCCTGGAGAGAACGAGGGAGAGGTAGGACGGAAGTGTAGAAATGATAACTCCTAGTATATAAGTATATAGGTTTGGATACAATATATGAGTGGTGATATATCTCTAGTTTTGATCATCATTATAGCGCCTGAGAAACTTTAATTTGATTTTGATAGGGTGGGTTGTAATCAGTGGAAGGGTGGGGATCGGGATGGGAGAAGGGGGGGGGGGAGAGGGGAGGAAACCAGGATGAAGCAGGGTAAGAGGAAACTATAAATCTAGAGTTTCCTCTAAAGTTTCATCATCAGTGAGTCCAGATCTAAAGAAACAGATTCTTTTCTTTGTTCTGAATTTTTCTCTTCTCTTCTCAGGGTGTGTTAAACCATACAGGAATCCAGATTTCAGCCAGAGAAAACAGTTTGTTTTCTCTCTCTGGTTTAAACAGCACCTGGAGCAAGAACGGAAGTGCCGAAAAGATCTAATTTGGCTACTTTGAATTATTTGTGGGAAAGCCTGCTTTATCTGGACCCGGAGAACTGTGGAACTAGGTCAATCCGTCCCTTCAGGATTAATGGTTAGGACGGGAGCTGGTGAGAGATTAATTACTCCAGGTTTTGTTTGGTTAATGATCCAATAATCATCAGGGGATACTCATTGATATCTGTGCTGTAAAGGAATCCAACCCCCCC
>NW_019396859.1:112515-113093 GCF_000591075.1 Eurytemora carolleeae | reverse complement strand
CCCCCCCCCTGCTCCTTCTACCCCTTCTCCATCTACCCTTCCATCGTCCATTTAACACCTTTTGACCTTCCCATTTTTCATCTTCTCCTACCAAATAATCCTTCTATCTTCCCCTTCTCCCTTCTCACTACACATACAATCCATCTTTCTTTCCTTCTTTCATCTTAGCATCGACATTAGCACATACCTTTCCATCCTTATTCTTATCATCTATTGAACACCCTTTGGTCTTCCCCTTCTTAATCTCCTTCACAAACAATCCACTGTTCTCCCTTCTGCTTACGTTTAGTTTTTATATCCTTCTTATTTCTTTATCTCACCTAACTCCTCCTAACATCCAGTTCTTGTAATCCTTGTGTCCGATGTCCATCTGCTAGATAAGATGTTAAATGTAAGGTATATATTACACTTTCATCTAGCTCGGTATGCTGTTTAGTATTTATCTTTCCTAATCTTGTATCTTTAGCTTCCCCCCTCCCTCTTGTAAATGTAAGAACCAGGAGATTTATGAAGAACCAGAAGATTTTAGGAGAACCATAAGATTTAAGGAAAACCAAGAATAATTGAACCCGGCCCTG
>NW_019396859.1:103594-111925 GCF_000591075.1 Eurytemora carolleeae | reverse complement strand
TTTCCCCCCCCCCCCCCGTTCATCCCCTCTCTGCCCCTTTCCAAGGTCACTGTGTTCGGGTTTTAATTGATAAAACGTTTTTATATAGAATAATTATACAGTTTATTGTTACATTCATTAACTCATTAATTCAACATCTTGATAATCCCTCCATCCATCCATCCAGGGCTCGCAAAGCATCTGTTAGAACTAAAATATAAAATGTTAAGATACAGTTTAGATTAGAATTTTGGGCAAACTGAAAAATTTGATCAAATATTTATTAATTCGTATGCTTCGCGCTGAAGTAATTTAAAATCAAGGATTTCTATTATACTAAAATTCAGCCTGGGCTAACCAAGGCGAGATGCGTTCTGTTTCTGCTTTTTTTTAATTCAATTACATGTTGGTCTTCGACTTACCAATCTTTAAACTTAGAGCTGTCTTTATATACTTTTGCAATTAAACGCAGATTTGAACAAAAAAGTGTAAAAGACACGGGCAGTCGTCGTACATTTGAATTTCCGAGCCGGGTCAACCTTTCCGGTCCCAGTTTGTACTGTGTCGCCCGGACATTGGGTAAATAAAACTGACATCCAATAGGGCTATGCCTGAGCAACAAGGTTGACGCGGTCAGACTTTTGGTTGAATTTACTTTTACTAGAAGAGAAAAGGCGAGAAGTGATATTTGAGAAATCATATTGTGATAGAAATAGAAACTGTTAAATCCGCGTAAATTAATTGATAAAAACCAAAAGTTATGTTTTGAAAAGGACAGATTAATCTTTCATGTAGATGAAATTTTTTTTTTAAGCTTTTATGATGGGAAGAAAGGAGAGGGAGGGAGATGATTTTGCATTTTTAACGCCCTAAGAAATAATAAAAAAGAATCCTTAGATTTTTTCAACTTTAACATCCTTCTTACAACCTGCAACACCCTGGACTATAGATATTTAAGAAGGGACAGAAAATTATTTTACATTTACATTTACAATACGTTTTACATTTACATTTACATTTACATTAAATTTTACATTTACATTTATATTTACATTTTACATTTACATGTTACATTTACATTTACATTAAATTTTACATTTACATTAACATTTACATTAAATTTTACATTTACATTTATATTACATTTTACATTTACATTTACATTCAGATTACATTTTACATGGCTTTTTTGACCAACATTATTGACCCAAGATTCCTCCAACAGAGGGAGGTTAGGTTTAAAGAAAAATGCAAGCATTTTTATCTCAAAAAACGATAAAATGCAAAACATGACAGAACGACTATATCTTTCACATTTTTAATCAGTTTAATGATTTAAGGGAACCGTTGTAAAAAGGGAAATGCTATCTTTGCATTGAAGGTCATTTAAAAATACGCAAACAATCCCTTTAATTAAAAAAAAAATTATAATAGCCCGGCCGGAAATGGGTTGAATTTTATGTTGAATTTCTTGGTGAAACAAAAAAAAAAGAATGATAATTAACCAGTTTAAATTTCTGTCTTGCGCAAGGCGTGTATATGTTTTCAATTCGTGGCTTATTTATAAAAAGAATGTTAAGGATTCAAAAGTCGATAAAAAACAAGCATGGCAAATATATGTTCCAACCCGCAACCCTTGAAAACATGAGAGTGCGTGTCATAGATGATATGTTGCGTAAAGCGGGATTGAGAAGTTTAACTAAGGATGCGAATGCGTAACTCCGAGATGAGGTTCGGGAGAGGAGGAGCGGAGAGAGATGATATCCCAGGATTGGCCGGGACGAGTTCGCATCCTGATGCTCCGCTCTCTCTCATTGGTTTTTACTACCCGGAGATATCTCGTTCTAATCCTTGAATCTTTATCCTGATTGGATACAATATACGCAGTAGATTCAACTCAGTTGAAACATTTAATTATTAATAAGTACCACCATTATAATCTTTAAATCTTTAAAACATATTGATCAAAGCTCTTACACACAAATCTATGAGAATTTTACCAATTACTTTTTAAAAGCTAATTTGAATCAAGTGCGTTATTGTCCATGTCCAGTGCTACAGAAAGATTAAGTTAATTAGTTAATAAGGTAAAATAAAAGGCTTCATTATAGTTTCAGTAGAAGTAAATATTTCCATTTACTATTATAGCGCCGATATAAGGATTTATCTCTAATTGGATAATGAGATAGATAGAAAGATAGATGTTGCAATTTCTATTAGTTAAGAATAGACACCTAACACATGACAGTCTTAAAAATTGATGCCAATTTTCATTGCAGTCTGTATTTATATGTGAGCATGTTACAAGCATGGTTAGCAGATTTTTTTTGAATTGTGTACATTGGGTCTCATAAAACTGTGAAATAGGAAGACGACTTTTTATTGATGATGTTTTAAAGCTAACAGTTTTAATAACAAGCAGCCAGAAAATCAACTCAGTACGTAAAATAGGTCTGTGTACTATTTATATATATATATATATATACACATTTGCTGAGTTTTATGTTAATTGGAGTTTTCAAATCATAATTTGAGTACCACAATTCTATGGGTTCCACTGTATAGACGAGAATGTGGATTTATATGGATGAGATGACTGTTTCTAAGGTTATATAGGCGCTTGTATCCGGCTATTTCCAACCACTACACACACAAGCTGGGGAAATATACTAATTCAATCTTGTTTAATGGCTCTTTATAGTTTTTATTTAATGTTTTAACGCATGGAATTCAAACATATTAGGATTACATAATTTCCTGGTTTCAGGTAAATCAGGGAAAATCGTGATTTGGGTTCTTCGAGAGGAAACATTACACGGAGGCTAACAGTGCTTTATTTCAGATAGGATATAGGATGTTAAATATAGGGCGAGTAAACCAAGGAGAATTGAATATTCAATTCTCCTTGGTTTAATCAACTTTCAACGTACGTATTCAATATCTCCGTTACAGTCTCAAAAAGGATTGTTTGAAAAAAAATACTTTTAAGAATTTCTGTAAAAATATAGGTTAGAATACGAAATATTAGGTCAATGATAGGATGGTGGGATGGGGGGGGGGGCTAAAAGAAATGGAAAGTGTCTGTTTCTGTAGAAGTAATTATTTACTAAATTATTGGTTCTATTTCAGTTTTCTGTCCCAACTCTGGACACAGTAATGGGTCTCAGGGTTTCCATAATGGTGATAATTTAAGAGATGCGGTAAAAAGGGACAATGGTGAAATAAAAAGGGGAAAAGAAGGAGAAGGAGCAACTAGTCTAGTACGAAAGTGAAATAAGATAAGATATAAGAATAGGGAGAAGGGAATAGGAATGAGCAATGAAAAGAAGTCAAAGACTACGAGAGTAGAGGATCTCCCACTGAACTATATAGACAGAAGGAAAAGGTTAAAAGTGTGTGACATTACTGGTGCGATTTTGTGATCTCGTATCTCCTGTAGTTTTGATTTTACGCACAAGCAAACTTTTCATTTTAGAAATTATAAACATTCTCGTTCTTCTCAACAGAATGTATGACTGAAAACGTGTAAGATTTAAATCTTTCGTGAAATTTACGTTAGTTTGCTGAATAATAAAGGGACAGGGAAGTGATTGGAAGAGTTGTAAAGGAGTGATTCGATTATAAAACGTAAATGAAGGAAAAGAGGGGTGAGAGCAACGGGAACGGTTAGGAATGAGGGCGGGACTTTGAAAATCTTCTTAGTTCTGAACTTCATCCTAAGATTATACTAACTAGGTCAAACCATGTGCCATACCAATCCTATTTATCTATCTATCTATCTATCTATCTATCTATCTATCTATCTATCTATCTATCTATCTATCTATCTATCTATCTATCTATCTATCTATCTATCTAGCTGTCCTTCTATCTATATCCTTGTCTATCTTGATCTTTCAATCTATATATCGATATATCTAGATTCCTTACTATTGTTTCCAACCTTTCATTCCTGAACTATTTCATCTGCAAGAACAGACCTGAATTTCCACACTTTACATTTTAACATTCCAAATCAGCTAGAATACCCTACAGCTGTCTGTAAAAGGTATTTCTAAATGAAAAAAATACAAATTATGAAAGAAAATGTTTCCTAAATCTATCCTATCTAACTTTTATATCCTACCTATCCTATCTATCCTATGTATCCCATCTATCCTATCTAACTTATATATCCTATCTATCCTATCTATCCTATCTAACTTATATATCCTATCTATCCTATCTATCCTATGTATCCTACCTATCCTATATCTATTCTTTCAATCCTATCTATCCTATCTATCCTATCTATTCTATCTATCCTATCTATCCTATGTATCCTATCTATCCTATCTATCATATCTATCCCATCTATCCTATCTATCCTATCTATCCTATGTATCCTATGAATCATCTATTTATCTATCTATCTATCTATCTATCTATCTATCTATCTATCTATCTATCTATCTATCTATCTATCTATCTATCTATCTATCTGTATATCCTGAAACCAACTATTCATCGCACTAACTGCCTTTTTAAACTGTCGCTTTCTTTCAGAGCCTCTGAACTGGTCTTTTGTTAATTGGTTCATTTGCTCTAATTGGTCACATTTCCTTTTCCTTGTATAGTTGTCTAGTCTTTTTATTCTTTCAGTCCCCCCCCCCCCCAATATTCCCATAATATGTATCAGTTCCCATACTCGGCCCTTCCCATCCACCCTTTTCCCATAATTTAGTGTTATCTATTCAGTTATCATATACTCTCCTTCCCATTTCACTTTCTTCCCATAATATCGTTTTATTCTTTCAATTCCCATACTCCCCTGATCTGGATTTACGTCATCTCGTTTATATCCTCCCATTCACGCTGGCATAACTGTTTATCCATGTAAGCTACGACTTTCGATAAAAATTTGACCAATTGAAAACAATTTTCCCTTTTTTATTCTTTTTTTTGGCGAATGCATTTCAAATAAAAACGTATTAAAAGAAAACTTCATACGTTCAAAGATTTAAATATAGACCAAACCACGATTAAATTCAAATAAACCCGAACGCATATCGCCCTGGTTGGTCCAGAGTGCATTCATGTTATCTAGTTCCCATTTCCTTTCTTACTTTCCATACTCCCATTTAATCCTTTCCTTTCAGATATTTTTAATCCCTCGGATAGTTTGAATAGATCCAATAATTCATTCACATCTTTTTTATTCGATTTCATACATGTACACATTACAATTCTTTTTTAAAATAAAATTTGAATAGATTATTGCTTTTTTCTGATTTTATTTTTCTAATGTATTATCAAACTTTAGAGTTTTTCCTTCTTATCTTATGACGATTGTTACTAAAAATCATCATGTTCATGAATTTGTTAAACAGATGCAAGTTTACTGTGTATGAAGTACATATTCTTCCCATAAAATTGAAATCTACCCCGCGTCCTTCAAACTAGGGTTTATACCGTGGACCTAGAGAGGGGGACATCGTTCTTGAACAATTTTATCCTGTTCACCCTAACTAGTTAACACTAGTTGTCATTAGGTAAAAATGTTGTACAAAGTGAACAAAATGAAAATTATAAAGCATACTATTTTAAAATAACATAAACATTTCAGATTTTGGCGAGTAAAAAATTAATATTTGAAAAAGCGGAAAACTATCCCTATTTCTCCGTGTACGTCCTAGGTTCAGGTTTCAGATGAGCGAAGTTTAAGTTTCTCTCCGATATGCGTGTTTAACACTGGACACCAATATATCACTCAAAATCACGCAATGTATTACGCTCATAAAACTTACTCACTTACTCACTCACTCACTCACTCACTCACTCACTCACTCACTCACTCACTCACTCACTCACTCACTCACTCACTCACTCACTCACACTCTCCTTTCTCCCAAGCAAGAGTCGTATGAAGATTAACAAATGATTTGCAAAGCATAACTTGCACACAAGATTTATCAGCAATAAAACTTAATTATTAAACCAATTAAATTAAAGAGAAAACATCAGATCATTAAACAGAGTTTTACTCCCCCCCCCCCGCCACCTCCCCAAGATAATATAACAAAACTTTTTAAACCTTCAACTAACTAATACAGAGGAAGATTTTTATCTGAAAAAGTGTTGAATTCTACTATTTCCTTTTTTATTCCTGGAAGAAAAACAAGAAATCTTCACGAGTACCTATGTAAATCAGACATGTCTTACTTAAATGGAGGGTAACTTGAAATTAGGTTGACATTCTCTAAAAAAAAATTGTCACAATTTTTGCTGATTACTTTTTACTTGCTGATACCGCCCATGGACTGTTCACAACAGAGCACTTAATTCTTTAATCAAGGCAAATTCCAGCTTGTCTCTGCCGTAGAAATTGACAAATATATTTATTTACAGGTTATAATATAAAACTTAGAAGGCTAAACTATTTAGATCTATAATCATTGATTCAGTGATGCAACGCGTGAAATGAAGTACCAGGCTTATTTAAAAACGACTATAGTATATTTTTAACGCATATTTAATATTCATGAAAATCGAAAGAAAAACCTAGGATGGTTAATTAAATTTGATAAGTCATGAAGAAATTTGTCCTAACATTACTTTGTTCTGTTCATTCATTAGAACTATCTGTATTCTGCTATCTGTGTATATAATTAGAGAAAATGGAGATACCAACCTTCCTTTTTAATTTAATTAAATCAAATTTTGTTGACCCGTGATAACGAGATAAGTCTGTGAATTATGTGTACAGTACAACCTTTACGACTTTAAATGAAAATAAACAATTATTGACTATTATTGAGCATTGAGTATTATGTTCGAACTTAAACACATTATTAATTACTCGTCCTAAGAAATTATTGCCTCGTTCTAAGGATTATATGACAACTTTTGACTCGTCCTAAGGTTTGTATGATTATCATTTACTGGTCCTAAGGATTGTATGACGATTATTGACTCGTCCTAATCGGATTTTATGATGAATATTGACTCGGCCTAAGGACTGCATGCCGATTATTGACTCGTCCTAATCGGATTTTATGATGATTATTGACGCGTCCTAATGATTGTATGATGATTATTAACTCGTCCTAAGGATTGTATGATGATTATTGACTAATCCTAAGGATAGTATGATGATTATTGACTCGTCCTAAGGATTTATGATGATTTTTGACTAATCCTAAGGATAGTATGATGATTGTTGACTAGTGCTAAGGATTGTATGATGATTATTGACTCGTCCTAAGGATTGTATGATGATTATTGACTCGTGCTAAGGATTGTATGATGATTATTGACTCGTGCTAAGGATTGTATGATGATTATTGAATCGTCCTAAGGATTGTATGATGATTATTGACTAGTCCTAAGTATTCTATGATGATTATTGACTAGTCCTAAAGATTGTATGATGATTATTGATTCGTCCTAAGGATTTATGATGATTTTTGACTAATCCTAAGGACTGTATGATGATTCTTGACTAGTGCTAAGGATTGTATGATGATTATTGACTCGTCCTAAGGATTGTATGATGATTATTGACTAGTCCTAAGTGTTCTATGATGATTATTGACTAGTCCTAAGGATTGTATGATGATTATTGATTCGTCCTAAGGATTTATGATGATTTTTGACTAATCCTAAGGATAGTATGATGATTATTGACTCGTCCTAAGGATTTATGATGATTTTTGACTAATCCTAAGGATTGTATGATGATTATTGACTCGTGCTAAGGACTGTATGATGATTATTGACTAGTGCTAAGGATTGTATGATGATTATTGACTTGTCCTAAGGATTGTATGATGATTATTGACTTGTCCTGATAAGCAGATTATAGAAGGTACATGAGCAAAGGAACTGGATTTAGCACCTTGTAAACCTCCACCTGGTCTGTGGAATATAGGGTGTATCATAATATTTCTATGTAACTGAGTTATTCAATTTCCTATGATACACCCTTTCTATTTTTTTTACATTTGCTAATATTCATTATCATTTATATCTTGGGTCACACGCCGGCCCTAAACACCACTACAGATAGTTTCAATATTCTCGGGACACCCTGTACCGTTACACAAACAATAAGCTATAGACTATCTCATTTTAACAATTTGTTTATAAACTCTAAACTCAATATATTTTATTAGACCAGGTTGAACTGTTTACAACCCTGTATCTTTAATATCTCTTCACTTCTCAATATATTTTATTAGACCAGGTTGAACAGTTTACAACCCTGTATCTTTAATATCTCTTCACTTCTCAATATATTTTATTAGACCAGGTTGAACAGTTTACAACCCTGTATCTTTAATATCTCTTCACTTCTCAATATATTTTATTAGA
>NW_019396859.1:76361-102627 GCF_000591075.1 Eurytemora carolleeae | reverse complement strand
TCCCACTGATCTAGCTATACCAGGAGATTTAAAAATGCATTTTTTGAACCAGATATGTGCAAACTGAACTTCGAGCTTTAATATTTTCATCATACTTAAACAGGGGTGAAAGACCCTACCTTATATCTTGTTTGCATCGAGTTAGATACAGAGTTAACCACAAAGAATGAGATTTTAATGACAAGCTAAAATTCTAAAATTTTATTTTCGATCATACATGAGTTGTTAAATGATATACTTTATAATTTGGCGAAGGATAAAATAAGTTTACAGAATGTAAAAAAGGATACTATGTAGATTTTGTAAGTCGTCTCTGAATTCTCATCCTCAGGGCAAAAGCGATACGATATCATACCCCACCATCATGGCCGTACTTTCCTTTTATTTTTATACTTTAATTGTACAATGAACACCCTATTTCCGAATATCCCATATGTAGATGAGAACTTAGAGAAATTGGAAAGAATTTAAATTAGGCATTTATTTTTATTGAGAAAATTCTATCTATTGTCTATATCTACAATTGAGATTCAAACTCGAGGCGATAATTCAATAAAAATAGATTAGATAGATAGATAGATAGGTATTGGCCAATGTCTCCGAAGGTATGGAATCTAGAAAATATGTAATTACAAGTATAGGTTCTTTTTTAGACCTAGAGAAACTTTCAGGGGTGACACAGACCTGATTTTTTCTTCTGTGACGATGATCAAGGTTATTGTTTGCCCCTAAAGAGTACAGGGGTTACTGAGTCACCCCTGAAAAATATGGTAGGGGGTGGGGGGTTTTCACTATAGTTGCCCCTGAAGAAGATGGGGGGTCCTTGAAGGGTTCCAGAACGGAAGAGGAGAGAGAACTAGGAGAGAAACCAAACCTTACTCTGGGTACCCTCTACAGTACTGGCAACCAGTACCCTCTAATCTTAAACAATTTGCCTGGATTTATGGTTTCACAGGCACAGGGTGGACAAGGATATAGATAGATATAGACATGTCAAATAAGAGAAATATAGAATTAGACATAGTGGCATAACGAAATGAAAAATATGTTTCTCAAACCAAAGAGAAAAATAGACAGATAGTCATGTCTTGGCCAATGAAAGTAAAAAAATGTGCAAAGATAGCAAGATAGCAAGATAAATGTCTATTGTCTACTTTCTATAAGTTGGTAAGAAATATGTATTTAGACAAATAGGTACGTCAAGAAAAGAAAAATAGACAGATTGACAGAAAGATAGACATACGGGTAATTGATTGCCAGATAGATACATGTTACTTATTCAAACTTAAAAGAAAGTACGTGAGATATACAGTTAACCCCTAAATAAGCCATACATAGAAAGAATTCATCAAATGTCGCATTCTGCACTTTATGATAATGGAATGTTGGAGATATTTAGTTTTCTAATTAAATGATTATATGGAGCTCTTTAAAACTGTTCCCACATTCATGGCTATTTTTTTTCTCGCAAATACTGAGATTTACCTAAAATAGTATAAAACCCAATGAAAAATTGTCAAGACAACATTCGATAAATTCTTCTGATGTATTCGTTATTAAGGGTTTCACTGTATAAAACCCATTAAAAATTGTCAAGACGACATTCGATAAATTCTTTCGATTTACGGCTTATTTAGGGTTTAACTGTATATGTATTTAAATTAATATGTTATTTAAAAATAAAAACATTGTCAGATAGACATTCTAACAAATGGCTTTTTAAAGAAACAAAGGATAGTTTTGTGGTAAATATTGAAAAGAAGGAGAGAACATGAAAACATGTTTAAAGATTAAGGAAAGGAAGGCAAGGGTAAGAATGAATGTTTAAAGAGGCAGGAAAGTAAGGATAGGACAGGAATAAATAGAAAGAAATATTTAGAGAGGAAGGGATAGAAAGATAGGATTGGAATAAATGTTTATAGAGGAAGGAAAGGAAGGATAGGATAGGAATAAATGTCTAAAGAGGAAGGAAAGTAGGGATAGGATAGAAATAAATGTCTAAAGAGGAAGGAAAGGAAGGATAGGATAGGAATAAATTTTTAAAAATGAAGAAAGGAAGAAAAGGAAGGGACTAAACATCTAAAGAGGAAGGAAAGGAATAAAAGGATAGGAATATATGTTTAAAGAGGAATGAAAGGAAGGATAGGGTAGAAAAATATGTTTATAGATGAAGAAAAGTAAAGATAAAACAAAAGAAGAAAGAAAATCTAAAAGTTTCAAAACGAAAGAATGGGATATAATAAGAGAACATAAAAGGGAAAAATAGAGAATAATTGAGCTTACAACCAACCCCCCTCTTTTCCCTTTCTAACACCTTCTAAAAAGGTTTTCCTCCTTTTAACCTACTTCTGTCTTTGCCTCCCCATATCCCTTCCCCCTCCCTACACCCCCCACCCCAGCAGTCCGTAACAACCCTGCCATCAACTCTCCAGGACTCCATGGTTTCATTTTCAAATAGTTCTCCAGGTTCTCCAGGACGCGGCCAAATCTGCATCTTCCCTTTTGTCCTGAAATGCGGATAATTAGAAACCCAGGATCAACGCTTTTACGGGTTCCAGATCTCCGGGTCCTAAGATATACTCTAGCTCCAAACCTCATTTCAGTAGAGAATAGAGAAGAATGTATATTAGCTGCTCCATGTCTGGTCTTTTGTCCTGCGGTTTCAATTTGGTCATTAAATGCATCTCAGAGACAAGACAAAGAAAGTTTGTAAAACCAGCAGCATCCAGTGGATTTTTAGATCGGTTTTTAATTTTTCACATTTCGTCTCTTCTCCAAAATTTCAGTGTCAACTAAAGCTCGTCTTTGATCGTTGATAATATTGTCTACCTTCTTAGCGTCTTAATCTTGTGAAAGATAGTTAATGTTGAATTAATATCACTTTGATCCGAAACATTATAAAATAAACAAAAAAATGTTGAATTAAGAAGATCCCTTGTTTAGTGAGACACCCTGCATTTCCCTGGCATCCCCATTCACAACGGAATATTATTAGTAACTTTTATAGAAAAACCGAAATCACGAGAATATTTTCATCGTTTGTGTTTAGAACAAAAGATCTTATGTGTACTGTTGTGCATCTGGACATGCTTTATTTCAATTGGAAGATTATTAAAAATTACGTCTTCAAATCTTGTTAATTTTATCAGTTTTTGTTATTTCCTGGGTTCAAAACCAATTTGAATAGTTTTCTTCTCTAATCTTACGCACATAAACCACACCACACTCTATCAAATAATTTGCAATTATGGTTTTTGCTAATCCTTTCGCAAACTTGAACTTTGAATCCTGATTAATCTAATTATTGAAAAACCTTCAGCTTGCATCCTACCAATAAATATCATACTTTCCTGCCCTATCATAATCTCTTAAATTACGGGGAGGGAAAGGGGGAGGTTGCCCTGGTTTTTAAGTAAGCAAGCTTTTTTATACATGGATTTCATTTCTCGCTTTGTTGATAATGTAGCATTTTTCATTTTTTATTTTTTAAATGTTCAAAGTCAAGAATTTTACGCTATTTGTGTCGATGGGGCTTTAAAAAGAGATCAAAACTATGGACAGAGTTTAACTCAACACAGCCAGGATGTTAAAAAGCTCTAGTTTCGTTCTTGCTAGGGTGGGTGTGTGTGTGTGTGTGTGTTGGGGTAAAAGACAAAGATATTGAAAATTAAATACTTTTCAATTTGAAGGTGGAAAAAGTAGAAAAAAATATCATCCACTTTATTGGTCAGATTCGTCAGATGAATAATTAAAGGGGAACAGTGTGAAAGGTCAACAGAAATTACAATTGGAGAAATTACAATTGGAGAAATTACAATTGGAGAAATTACAATTGGAGAAACTACAATTGGAGAAATTACAATTGAAGAAAGTACAATTGGAGAAATTACAATTGGAGAAATTACATTTTTGACTGTTTTAATTGTAGTATAACTATTTACAACACTGTTATTTTGGTTCGCAGTGTTATAAAGTTTATGGACAGAAATTTTCTCTTTATCGAGAAGGTCCAAGCCTTTTTGGATTAAATTTTATCTTTCTCACAAACTATGATTTTCCAATCTCTATATCTTTGTAATCCAATGCCGTAGACCTTAGATATTTCAAACTATGAATTCTGTTAGATGAAAAAATCCAAGATTTGTTACAAAGACTCAATTCCTTTTCTCTATATCTCTAAGGTTCTCGATAAAGAGGAAATTTCTGTCTAAAAATTGATAACACTGCGAACCAAAATAGCAGTGTTATAAATAGTTAATTATCTTTTCTTAGATTATTTATATTATTCTTTAAATTTAAACAGTAAACCTTTGCTCATGTGTTTTTATTTTGTAAATCAACTTTTGTTACAAATTAAAAACTAAAAAATTAACAGATCCTATTAGGGATGATTTCATGCAACGTATTTTTTAAATAATATTTTTCTTAATCTTTATTTTTATCAAAAATACATCTTTTCCTTAAACTTGACGAAATATAAAGAGTTGTTGAAGCATAAAGGTTTAATTTTAGAATTTATTCAATATTATTCAAATATATGATTATCTATTTAAATATCAAAAAGAGGAAATATATTTGATATATTATTATACATATGTTTTTTATATTTTACTTTCACTTATGTAACCCTCAGACAGCAGCAATTATGCACTGTAGTTTATTGAAATATAAAACACATGGGCTTCGCGCTCCCTTTCCTATTTTAGGGTTGAACTCGGGAAGCAGCCTTTATATATCGTTATTAAATTTTCACGGATTTTTCTGTCTAAATTGGTGCATTTTCAAAAAATATTCGACAGTTTTTCGCGAAACAAACTTCTAATTCGACCAGCCACAAACCTTCCTTGAGGTCATTTGAGTTGCCTCAAAAATATTGGGCTCAATCGGTTTAACCGCTTTTGCGTTTATTGGATACAAGCAGGAGTATATACATGGATTTATTGAATCTAAAATACCATAGTTAAACAAAAAAATAAGTAATATTAACATTTATTATCTATACTCTCTAGTTATTTATTATTTTGGACTAAAGTTGGGTTTCAAAATGATTATTCTACATATTAAATTTGATAAACTATATATAAGGAACTGAGTTTTCCTACAAACTCAAATTTTCAAACCTGATGGTGCAAGCCTTGAAAAAATCAAAATTAAATTATTTGATCTAACAGAATTCTTAGTATGAAGGTATACATTGGGTTGCAAAGAAAAAGGGATTAGAAAATTAGAGATTTGGCAAAGAAATAGTATCGATCCCTTAAATTGTGCTAAATAAAAATATTAAATATTGGAATTTTATGTGAATATAAATATTTAATATTTAAAAATAAATATTTAAAAAATTGGAAATTATTAACTTTCACTTAAATAATATTTCTTTTTTTTTGTTATAGATGGATTGGAAGTTTTTTTATCTATCTACCTATTTATATTTATCCTACTATATACATATCTATCTATCGATCTATCTGAAACCAGCTGTAGGACTACCCTATAACCACCACCTGTAGATAAACCTCGTGCTTACGCGCGTAACCCTTCCCATCTATAAGCGCGTAATACTTCATCGATCTTTAAACGCGTAATCCTTCCTATCTTTAAGCGCGTAATCCTTCCCATCTTTAAGCACGTAATCATTCCCATCTTTAAGCGTAATCCTTCCCATCTTTAAGCGCGTAAGCCTTCCCATCTTTAAGCGTGTAAGCCTTCCATCTTTAAGCGCGTTTATGTCACTGTTATTCATCTTCCATATTTCTGTATCCGTCAATACTAATTACTAAGTAAATAGGGGTCTCTTCCAGTGTATTTTTCATTCACTCCTCTTTTCATCCTGCCTCCCCCCTTTGGTGACAGTGTATTATTAAAGAATGTCCTTCAATCCTAAATTATAAAATCCGTTAAAATTTCCCATTTTCTCTAAGGTTAAGTTCTAGAAATTTGCAACCTCATGATTTGGTTCCATTTTGACATTTTTCTCTTTAATTGTAGGAATGTGTAAGGACACTTCAAGCACCAAAAGAGAGAAGCTTTTTTTGATGAAAATCTAATTAAAATTATAATTTTATCGTTTTTGCTCCAAATGAGAGTTAAAATGATGATTTTAAGCATTTTTAAAAATATTCAAGATTTAAAATGTCCGGTTTATACCATTAGGTTGCATAGATATAGGGATAGAAAATAGAGTTTGTGGCGAATGATCAGTTTAGGTAATTTCTCCATATCTGTCGTTATACTTTTTACTTATTTGTAATGTATTTGACGAAAAAAAGCAAATCCTCAAAATTCCACAATAAACATATTGATGAATATGTTATTTGTATAGATGCAATACTGTAATATTATGCTCATAATTTTTTCTTCAAAGCAAAACAGAAGCTTTAATGAAAAAGTTGTTTTTAAGAAAAGTTTAAACCCCACCTGTTTCACTAGGAAACCTGAAAACTAATTCTTATGCCCCCCCCCCCCAGCAGCTGTGTTTTGAAGTATTGTATATTTATAAAGGAATATACATTTAATACTTAATATAATAGGAAGTATTAATGGTTAATACCTTACAAAGAAATATTACACCCTGTATTATAAGTATCATATGATACAGGGTGTATCTATATAATACAGGGTGTATCCATATGATACAGGGCCTATCCATATAATACAGGGTGTATCTATATATATAGGGTGTATCTATATATATATATAGGGTGTATCCATATAATAGGTGTATCCATATAATACATGGTGTATCCATTAATACAGGCGGTATCCATTAAATACAGGCTGTATCCATTAAATACAAGCTGTATCCATAGAATACAGGGTGTATCCATATAATACAGGCCACAGGGTTATATCCATATAATACAGGGTGCATCCATAAATACAGGGTGTATCCATATAATGCAGTCTTTGATTTTATTGTCTCACTAACTCACTTATACTTGATGTAGCACTAGACCTGTACATTTTAGACCTATTAAGCACTTGTGTTTAGTCTGAGTAATTTTCAAAATATAATTTAGATATTTTTCACTAAAAACCAAGAAGAAGCAGAATTAAGTTGTTTTCGCCTAAAAACTTTAAAACTGCAGTACATCATTTTTTTTAATGAAAAAATTTAGGGGTCATATATATATATTCATTCGTAGGTTTCTAACTGTACTGCATAGTTACGGTTTTTAACTCAAATCTTTAAAGGGTCATCCCTAGAAACATTAGAATAGATTTTTTATGCAGACTTTTAAAGCCGAAAATTGTACAACCCCTTGTTCACCATGAACTCGTCATACAAAAAGCTTACTGAATACGTTTTCTTCTCAGGGTCAATTTGTAGAACTATTTTTAACTGATCAGTAACTTGTTATTCTGAATTGTGTTTATTACTGGTGGGTCCTTTATAAAAACAAAACACCCCATACATTTGTACTGCGCATAAACAATACTTGCCGCAACTCATTTTATTCAATGTACTGTATGCACGTAGCTAAATTCATATTTTCAATTTCAGATGAAACACTCCGGTATGTTGAAGACGACATGATCTGTCTAGTCTAATTTATCTAGGGGTTCATCATGCATGGCATGTAAACTTAAAGATTATACAGTACAAATAGCGCCAAAGACGACTGTTGTTGCAGCAAACTCTGTAATCCTTCATTCATTTGGCTCTAAGCAAACAAAAAAATGATATTTAATATTCATCTGTTAACTTGCAAATAGGGTGTCGAGTCCGAAATAAATAAAAAACTTTCTCTCAAAACCAAAAAATATCCGTCCTGTTTTACAATCCTCATATTCGTATTTAACAGTGTATTTAAATGCAATAAAAAATGGATATTTTGTCTCGAATGTTTTCTGAAACGCAGTGTTTGTTTATGCATTGGTCCTTGTTTGTCTTTTCTCTCAAATCCCAGAGTCCGAAACTTTAAACATGATATCGAAATCATAAATCATAAATGAGGTGAGGCAATTTTGTAGATACCAACAGCTTAATTATTTATAAACTTCATTAAAATTTTGTATTTCTTTGATAAAAGTCTACACAGATTGCTACACAGATTGCTACACAGATTACTACACAGATTGCTACACAGATTGCTACACAGATTGCCCCAAACAGAAAACTCAGGAGTTCGTTTAACGAAACTCAAACTCACTTCAGTTTTTAGTTCAGAGTTGTTTCTTAGAGTAAATCGACTAGGCCATCAGTTTCAGGATGAATAAAGTAAATATGTTACATAAGGAATCTTTCAAACCATCGGCGAATATTTTATGAATATTTTATTAATATTTTATTAATATTCAATGAATATTTTTTTTTTGTTATTTACGTGACGTAAAGCGTTAATTTGTTGTTGCATTTTTGATTTTTTTTAAATAATATAAAAATTTTCTTTCTTTACAAATTGAAATTTTTCATCCATTACCCCCAACCCCAACCCCCTTCCGACGTTTTTGAAGTGTGCATTACACTTGGTTTGCTATAGGGTGGAAGTTTAGGTTATAAGGGAAAGTTCAAATATTAACTTAAGCTTCACTGCAGTCCTGGACCATTCAATATCTTCTAAAACTTAGTAATTCAAGACACAAGAAAATTCTCTGAAAATTTGTTTTTACAGTGATGAAATCCTAAAATTAGGTACAAAACCATCATGTGGAAAAAAGTCATCAAACTAAATGGTCTTTGAAAAGAAAGTCCTTCCATTTTGACAGTTTATTTTCTAGGACTTTTTCTTGTTTTAGTGTGGGGGGGGGAGTGAAAGAGGAAAGGGTAATGGTTGGTATATATTGATGGGGGGGGGAGGTAGATGAAAGGGGAAAGGGGAGTGGTTGGTATATATTGGTGGGGGGTCGTCAAATAATTCTCAACCAAATACTTTTCCTCAACCTTACTCCGGGGGGTCAAATAGAAACATTTTTTCAATATTTTGTTTTTTAATTTTAAAATTATTTCTTTCAAGATGATGCAAATACGCAGAATTTTCAGAATTGGTCTGTTGAAGATTGGTTGGTTTGGTTGGTTTATATTCCTGGCTCTGGTTGAGAGATTGATTTAAGATTGTTTTCATTTAATAAGGCTTGGGTTGATTCAGCTACTTTGTGTTTGGTTTGGTTTTAAAGATCATGGGTTGGTTTAGACTTTTCAAAATAAGCCTTGTTTGGTTATCTAGGCTAAGGATTTTTGGTTTGGTTTAGGATTGTTTGGTTTTGTTTAGTTTGTTAAGTTTGATATGAATTGTTTAGATAATAAAAGGTATGGTTTAGTTTGCTAGCTATGGTTTAGTTTATCATACAGTGGTCACCCGAAAACAGTGGATTGATTGTCGTCTTCTTGATTTAATTTTTGAATAAAATGTTGCTAACAGTTTGTAACTCTAAAATGTTCATGTATCCTGCAGATTGAAAATATACATTGACCAAGTTAGGTTAAATTGGCGTATCTGATTTGGTTTATTGACCGGAGCTGAAAACTTTAGAATAGGATATCCTTAATCCCGATCGGTTAATTAATCTGAAGATTAATAACAAGAGGAGAACAAGCATTATTTAATCTGGAGATTAAGGTTATCCAGCATTGATCTCGATATCCACCATTCTAAAGTGTTCAGCTCGGGTTAAGTCTGGATAAACGTTAAACTGACGATGTTTTCAGAATAGTTAACTTTGCCGGGGTTAGTTTAACGTTCATGGTTTAGTTTTATTGACCGGGTGAGGTTTGGTTGTATTAACTAGCTTTAGTTTGTTAGATTTACGATGATCTGACCTGGTTTGGGTTGGTTTGTTTAAATTGACCTGGTCTGTTTTGATTTCGTTAAAATGACCTGATTTGGTTTAGTTTGTTAAATTGACCTGGTCTGGTTTTGTCAAATTGACTGGGTTTGGTTTGGTTTTGTTAAATTGACCTGGTCTGGTATGGTTTGGTTAAATTGACGTTTGGTTTGGTTTGGTTAAATTGACCTGGTTTGGTTGGTTTAAATTGAGCTGGTCTTTTTTGGTTTGGTTAAATCGACCAGGGTTGATTTGGTAAAGATGACCTGGTTTGGTTAGGCTTGTTAAATTTACCTGGTTTGGTCTTAAATTGACCTGGTTTGGTTAGGCTTGTTTAAATTTACCTGGTTTGGTTTAGTTTGGTTAAATTGACTTGGTTTGGTTTGAAACGTATACCCAAGCACGCCTATAATTTTGAGTTCCAAGGTTTACCTCTAATAAATAGAGCGATTAACGCCCGTAGATTGTTTTTTAGTTCAACCCCTCCTTGAATTAACCTAATTATCTAGGGGCACCAAAAAACGATGAAATAATACAAAAAAAAGGTCAGATTAAATTTTTCTTTCAATTTTGAGATGAGGAAGATCTTTTGGTTTTCCAGTTTTAAACTGGGCACGCCCGGATTAGTCTAATTAAATAATTAATTTAATTGGTTTCCCCTCTTGTATCTGTTATAAATATGCAGTTTTTAAGGACTTAAATCGTATTTAAATCAATATAGCTATTTCCTCTACATTAGCTCTGCAGACCAGAATATATATATTTTGTGGTATGAGTCAATATATCTCCCCTCTATATATATATTCTGTGGTATGAGTCAATATACTCCCCTCTATATATATTCTGTGGTATGAGTCAGTATATCTCCCCTCTATATATATTCTGTGGTATGAGTCAATATATCTCCCCGCTATAAATATTCTGTGTTATGAGTCAATATACTCCCCTCTATATATATTCTGTGGTATGAGTCAATATATCTTCCCTCTATATATATTCTGTGGTATAAGTCAGTATATCTCCCCTCTATATATTCTGTGGTATGAGTCAATATATCTCCCCTTTATATATATTCTGTGGTGTGGCTTGTATTATGGAATACAAGGGAAACAGTGTAAAATGGATTAAAACAATTAATCTTCTCTTCCTGGTAGGTTGGTTTTCTTTACTAGGGGCTTACTTATCAAGACCCCTGCGTTATCAATCGAAGTGTTATGAAGGACTGATAACAATGTTTAAAACTAGGAAAATATTTGTAAAGATGAACAGGCAGGATTCAGGGAAGTGTGCCAGACCACCGCCATTTTAGATTTCAAAACTAAACCAAATTCTACGAAAACCAAACCAGATTTCATTGAAACCAACCCAATTTCTACAAGAACCAAACCAAATTCTACGAAAACCAAACCAGATTTCATTGAAACCATCCAATTTCTACAAGAACCAAACCAACTTCTACGAAAACCAAACCAGATTTCATTGAAACCAACCCAATTTCTACAAGAACCAAACCAAATTCTACGAAAACCAAACCAGATTTCATTGACCAACCCAATTTCTACAAGAACCAAGCCAACTTCAACTAAAACCAAGCCAGATTTTACTAAAAACAAGCCAGATTTCATTGAAACCAAACAAAATTCCTTGAAACCAATCCAATTTCTACAGAAACCAAACCAAGTTATACTAAAACCAAACCAATTTATACTAAAACCAAACCAAATTCCACTAAAACAAAAAAAACTATTTTTACCAAAAACAAACCAAAGTTTACCAAATTATACAATAACCAAACCAAATTATAAAATAACCAAATCAAATTCTACTGAAACCAAACCAAATTCTAATGAAACCAAACCAAATTCTAATGAAAACAAACCAAATTCAACTGAAACAAAACCAAATTTCATTGAATCCAAACCAAATTCTACTGAATCCAAACCAAATTCTAATGAAACCAAACCAAATTCTACTGAAACAAACCAAATTCAACTGAAACAAAACCAAATTTCATTGAATCCAAACCAAATTCTACTGAAACCAAAACAAATTCTACTGAAAACAATCTGAAGTCCAATGGAAAAAAAACCAAATTCTTCTGAAAATGGAAAAATTTTAAACCTTAATTTTTGTCTACAGTGATCTGAGATGCTACTTGCAAAGTAAAAACTAATCAACCAATAATTTTAAAAAATTTCTCTTGTCGTTAATATCAAAGTGAAGATCTTAATATTGTGTAAAAATAAATAGAAAATATCAACCTCCCCACCCTCTCTCTTTTCTAAGATTAATAGCGAACGTAAGATAAATTTAAGCAAGATGTAATTAACAGTGAATTAATGAATGAATTAAAGAAAATAATTGAAAGATATTAATGAAACTTGGACATTTATTGTATTATAATGATTCACAAGATAAATATACATAAAATGTGATTTTTGTTTCGTAATTCTGAGAAACTATACCTTTTTAATTTCTATATGTTTGAAACCTTATGTTTTAAATCTTTGATATTTCCAAAATATCTTTACTATCCCTATTCTATGCTTTCTTTTCTACAAACTATATGTTTTAAATTCGCGGTTTTTCTACACGAGTAACTCATGGATTTTTTGACACAGAAAATAACGGAGGAAATGAAAAACGACAGTTATGTTTATTATTATTGATCAGATAAAAGGTTTCATGAAAAAAAAACATGGCGAAATTTCTTTTTTCGAACACCACCTTGTATGTTAATAATCTAGGTTTCCTCTCCTGATGATATAAATTACAAAACTCTAGGTTTGAATGTATTTTCATCTTCTTCGGATTATACTGTTACATTCCCTAAATTAGAAAATCATCTACAGCGTTACAAACTACACCGGGTTAGAAGACCAGATAGGGTTAACCCGGAGATATCTGAGCTTAACCAAACATTGAGCTCGGAGTGTAGGTTGGACATTGTAGATGTAGGAACTGTAACAATATCTCTCTAGGAGAAAATAAATGGGAAACTAAGAGTCTGAAAGAAAGAGAAGACATGAAATAGAAAGAATCGTCATTCAAGTAAAATGATTAGAATTGGAGAAATTTTAAAATAGAAAATGAGTTTAAACGTCCTTTAATACGCTTTGATAAAGAAGAAAACTCTCGGTAAGAAAACTCTAAAAATTCATGAAAATAGTAGCAAAAAAATTTTCTAATACCTATATCCTTGCAACCTAATGGTTTAAACTTTTGATATTTCATAACTTCGGATACTTGATTTGATATAATTCCTAGTTTGAAATATCAAAGGTCTACCACATCGGGTTCAGAAATATAGGAAGTTTGTGGCAAAAACTCAGTTCCTTTTCATTTCATTTTATATTTTTATTCAACTACAAAGCACGAGATAATACAAATAACAATTCACAATTTACAATGTAGTTTGGACCCGCCTAACCAGAGTTGGTTGTTTTGATTGGTTGGCATATTATAAGCGAATAAGAATTGTAAATAAATAAATGGATGTACACTGTACAGTTTACATTTTAAACAAACCAATGATGATAAATCATGAATAAGGTAAGGAGGGGGTGAAAAAGTATAAGGGAAAGGGTGGGTACTTAGCGGAAGGGTTGTAACAGAGGGTAACATACAATATTAGAATCATGTTTATGAATTACAGGGTGAAGAAGATAACAAAGACTAAGTTTATCTACATGAAAAACAGTTATTTTTTTACAGATATAGCTTGCATAACTATCTAAATAGTTTTGGAGGTTTATTTTTTTAAGAAAAGAAACATTCAAGGAAACAAAATAAAAATAAAAACATTCTGCTTTAAGGGAGTGGGTCTTGAATTCATAAAGTAAGTATAGGAAAATTGTTAGCATTAAAAATTTAACATTCTTAGTCTTACTCCCCAGTTGAATTTGATGAACACTCCCTTTAAGTTTATCCGTTAAACATCTGGAGGAGAAGAAGAGCTTTAGATGCAGTGTTTAGATCCCCCTGGACCAGGACGGATATAAGGGAGAGAAGAGAGAGAAGGATGGATTGCAGGGAGAAGGTGATCGTAGCCAGGTTGTGCCCAGTCCCGTCCTTTAGGTTCAGGTTGAAGTGTCGAGATGAACTGTTTCTTCCTTTCTCCGGGTCTTCATTGAGAGCACGGGACGTATTCTTTTTCTCCGAGAACCAAATAAGCTTGCGAGATAAGTTGCTTTTGTCTTTCTCCAATCTTTTCTGGTTGCTTTCATTGATGTTTAGAATATCTTGGGTCTGCTGAAACAAATCAGCTGATTTTAAGACGGAGATCTTTGGCGATAAATCGTTTTCATTTTTAGTTGGAATATCTCCAGCCCTACAAAATAACGGATTTAATGGGACTGTAAGAGTAATTTCAAGTAACCCTCGATGCAAAGATGGCAACTCCCGATTTACAACGGTACTCTTGAAACCTTAAAATCTTATCAAAAATGTGGAGGAAACCTTCGTTTTTTTCTGAATCGAAAAGTGTTTTTTTTCTCTGAGTTTCTTTATTGATTCTTATAAATAAGGAATACGCAAATTATTTTCGCAGAGAAACCGCATATGAAAATAAACAGTTTAAAAGAACAAAAACATTAAATCTAATTCATACCTGATCAGACAAACAGGGGCGGATACAGAATTTAAGTGAGGGGGGTGCTAGACTAATTTCGGAACAAAAAAATCCAGATTTAGGAACCAAAAGACTTGCCGAAGGCGACCATTTTTTTAAGATAGATATTTTTTCTGTTTTGCACTAGGTTTTTCTTTCGCTTAAGTGCTATTGAGAAGCTATTCTGAAATCTCAGGGGGAGGGGGGTGGAATCCGTCAGGGGGTGGAAAGGTCCTGCCACCCCCCCCCCCCGTGTTTCCGACCCTGCAGACATAACTTTCAAGGGTACCGTTGGGAATAGGAAATTGCCATCTTTGCATGGAGGGTCATTTGAAATTACGCTTACTGTCCCTTTAAAGAACGATTTATTTGTCGCCAACTCTAATATTTTAGGTCTTTATATCTTTACTATATGATATAGTAAACCTTCGATACTTTAATCTGCATAAACCGCTAGATAAAAAAAGTCAAAGTTTCGATTATCAGATAGAAAAGCTATGTGGATTAGAAGGCTAGAGTTTGAGACAAGTGATCACTGTCTTTTCGAAAAAAAAAAAATTTTCAACAAAATTATAAAAGTTTTTTTTTCGAAATACCTGTTCAACTTTTCAGAGTATACGGTAACGATGAGAAAGAAAAGACAGAATCGCATAGTTGCTCTCTGCTCCAGGTTCAGGACAGAAAACTTGCTTTCTACTTTAGGTTAAGGATAGAAAACGTGCTCAGTACGCCAGGTTCAGGATAGAAAACTTGCTCACTACTCCAGGTTCAGGATAGAAAACTTGCACACTACTCCAGGTTCAGAATAGAAAACTTGCTCTCTACTCCAGGTTCAGGATAGAAAACTTACTCTCTACTCCAGGTTCAGGATAGAAAACTTACTTACTACTCCAGGTTCAGAATAGAAAATTTTCACACTACTCCAGGTTTAGGGCAGAAAACTTGCTCTTTACTCCAGGTTCAGGATAGAAAACTTACTTACTACTCCAGGTTAGAAAACTTGCTCTTTACTTCAGGTTCAGGGTAGAAAACTTATTTACTAATCCAGGTTTAGGATAGAAAACTTGCTCTCTACTCCAGGTTCAAGATAGAAAACTTGCTCACTACTCCAGGTTCAGGATAGAAAACTTACTCACTACTCCAGGTTCAGGATAGAAAACTTGTTCCCTTCTCCAGGTTCAGGATAGAAAACTTGCTCTCTACTCCAGGTTCGGGATAGAAAACTTGTGCTATCACTAATCCAGGTTCAGGGAAGAAACCTTACTCACTACTCCAGGTTTCGTATTGAACACTTGCTCTCTACTCCAGGTTCATGATATAAAAATTGCTCTGTATTCCCGGGTCAGGATAGAAAACTTGCTCTCTTCTTAAGGTTCAGGATAGAAAACGTGCTCACTACTCCAGGTTCAGGATAGCCAAATTTTAGAGGATAGAAAACTTGCTTTCTATTCCAGGTTCAAGATAGAAAACTTGCTCTCTGAAACAATCAACCTTGTGTTTACTCTAAGTCCAAGGGTTAACTGAGGTTTAGAAAATATATTTATAGATTCTAATTGCAATGTTATTGTTCATCAATAATAAACACTGATCAGTAAACAGTGGATACTGAAGCAAGTATTTTGAAAATTTACGAGAATGATCAAATGATCAAATACGAAATGTCATGTCATGTGAAAGAGGGTCGGTTATTTCAAAAAAGTGATTCTAAAAAACATGTCGTGTATGTTTTACATATTTTCATGTTCTTGTCAAAAACTTGTCATAATATTTAAACACCATCTTATTTTTTTAATCTATAAATTTTATGTTTCCCGTCATAAAATAGGAATGCGTTGGCCTTTATACCCACCGAACTGTGGTCAAATATATACGCTCACTCACGTATTCACAGTATATGCGTAATACTAATATGCGTAACATTTCGCAGTCTGAAAAGACATGCAACTATTCATCATTCATCATTCATCATTCATCATTCATCATTCATCATTCATCATTCATCATTCATCATTCATCATTCATCATTCATCATTCATCATTCATCATTCATCATTCATCATTCATCATTCATTATTCATCATTCATCAATGGATAGAAAACCAAATTTACCTGCTCAATGGTTCACCTTGTGTTGAAATATAATATTTACACAATTACGCATTTTCCTAAGCAAACTATTTACGCAACTCTTGCGTATCCTACAGTAAACAGTCAAATAGACCGAGATGAAGAATACAGGGTTGAGGACAGTTCGATATATATAGGAAGGGAAGTAATGAATGATAAGTATATATGTATATATATATATATATACATGAATTGTTTTTAAATCTAACACTTTCAGCTCAAATTAAAACAACTCATTTTTTGCAAAGTTTTTGGTTTATTAAACCTTCTTCAGGGCATCATGAACAACAGACAAATAAGTCTAAATAGATAGATAGAAAAATATGTATGGATAAATAGATACATACATAGATAGATAGATAGATAGATAGATAGATAGATTGTAAGATAGCTTTTTTAATCCTAAATGATGCGGCGGCCCTTCTATACTGCAGCAGTATGTTTTATCAATAAACTCCCTCTATTCCTCTCACTTTTCCCTCTCCTCCCGTCCTCCCCTCGCCCTCCCTCCCTTTCTCTAGAGTTCTGTTGATTCATCATTCATCAAAGTTTACATAATAACCTCCCTAACTCTTCCCATCCAACCTTCTATGAACTTCCCTTCCTACCTTCTATATACTTCCCTTCCTACCTTCTACATACTTCCCTTCCTAATTCTAATATACTTCCCTTCCTACCTTCTCTATTCTATCCTTCCTACCTTCTATATTCTATCCTTCCTCCCTTCTATGCCCTTCCCAATTCCTACCTTGTATAAACTACCCTTGTACATTCAATATTTTTCCCCTCCTACCTTCTATACTCCTTGCTTCTACCTTCCTAGCACCTTCCTTCCTAGATTTCCCTTCCTGTTTCTTTTGCCTCCTTTTCTTCCATCTTATCCTTCTCTTGTAATATTTTCTACTCCCACTTTCTTCCTTCTCTATTCCCCGTACATATCTTCTCTACCCTTCCCTTATCCATATTTCTCCCTCCCCCTTCCTCATGTTCCCCTCCCCATCCCCTCCCTTCCCCTACCCAGCCCTCCCCTTCCCCCACCCCGTAGTGGCTTCTCCATCATACCGCTACAAGTAGAACTTTAAGGTTTCGTGATTTTTTCTACAAGTATTTTCTATTCCCGATGAATATTCGCCTTTGGTTTGTTTCAGATATCGTCGAAACTGCTGAACCGATTTCCTCCAAATTTTAAGTGTGACCTAACATGTCCCTACCCTACGGCAAATTCAGAATTATGCATTTGCCTGGTCAGGATTTTAAAATTGGCGCCTTTTAAACGTAATTTGGGAAATCCACAAAATAAAAACATAAGAATATGCCATTTTTTTAATAATGCACGATTAGAAGTTGCTAAGAAATAGATGAAATAATAAAAGTTAATATCAATGTATAATAAAAACCCCAGCATAGTTAAAAAAATAATTTTAAATCAATTTTTAGATTTTAGTTGTTTGATTGAACACTACTAGAGCTATACAAATAAAAGTACGACACTTTTTACAATAATTTTGAAATCTGTATTTTTACAGCGCTTGTCTGTGTATATAATTCCACACGAGCCATTATATACAATATATAGTAGCCCTGCATTGTTACAGTAATCATTATCATTTAAAACTAAGATTATGTACCTCAGGCTGGCCAAGTACTGGGTGTTCCAAAAAAACGACACTGAAAATTCTCAATTTTTTTTCAGTGGCTCAAAAAGAAAATATTTCATCAAATCAGATAGGATTAATTTATTTTAGAAGATTTGTTTGGAGGGTGAAGTTTTTCTAAGACACCCTGTAGTAAAGAATCAGGCACTTTATGGGAAACTATGTGTGTATAATCAGTCAAAGGACAATACAGGCTAAACTACATACATCTTTTTGCAGGACATTAAGGACATTTTCGGGAAATACAAAGTTTTTTTTCAATGTTTGGATGTTTTGATATTATTTTCTCTCCAGGAATTGTAAGGATAATTTCACGTATTCTTCAATTAAAAAAGCGCTTGCCCGATGTACAACGGTACCCTTGAAACCTTTCATCTGCATGGAGTGTCATTTTTCTAGCTTGAAAACAGTTTAATTTCTACATGGTTTTCATGCTGCAAGAAACGCCAGTCACTTTTGTGGAAAAAACCACAAATTACAATTGAAAATAATATGTTTTTAAAAATTACGATTAAGATTTTTAATTCTATGGTTTATAAATGTATGTGTTTTTAAAATAAATATATAGTACATAAAAATCAATATTCCTGATCAGAATTTAAAATTAAAACAGGTGTTGAATATTTATTATTGGTCAATTAAAGTTAGCTACATAAATTTAATTTTCATTTAACGTATTTATAAAATATACTTAGAATTTATGTTGTCGTGAAAACGTAGTTAGGTAAAGCGTATAATTTCAAGTGACCCTCCATGCAAAGATGGCAATGACGGATTTACAACGGTACCCTTAAAAGCTTTGTCTGATCTAATATGAATTGGATATCAATGTTTTTAAATTTGAAAACTGATTTTTTTCAACATTTTTGATTAGATAAAGGTTCTAAGGGTACCGCTTGGACTTGCGGATTCATGCCACCAAAACATCTCTAGTTTTAAGATTTAAAAAACCTATAATCTTCCTCATTAGTTCTCAGATGAAAGATACCGTTGACAAACCCTTCAGTTAGAAAAGTGTAGTTTTAGAAATTTTCTTTTTTTTAGTTTCCGAGTTAAGGTTTGTTGACTTTAGACCTAATACGATGTAATATGTATTCTATCTTATTTAAACTTCCCAAAGGTATCAAATTGTTTTTTTTGAATGGTCATTATTCCCCCCCCCCCCTCCACCCTCTCAAGGAGTTGTTTACTTATCACGTGACACCGCAGATAAAACTATGCGAAACAATATAATTATCATTATTTATGATGTTGTGGGGGGGAGGGGGGAAATCTACCCCTTTGTCCCCCCTGGAGCTTTATAATATTTATGTATCCCTTTTACCTCCTACAAGGGGGATATTACTCCCCCCCTCCACCTCCTTCAAGAGGGATATTACCCCCTTCCCCCCCCCCTAAGCACTGCGAATATTCACACCAAAATAGAAAATAAAACTTGCATGTGATAAATCATAAATACTTAATCAAACGATATTTTTTGTTGAGATACATGAGACATTTCATAAATTCAGGTTTGATGGACAATTCATAGATATAGAGGACGACTTTTTAATAATGATGTTTTGTTTTCTAACAAGAATATTTTTAAATTACAAGTTTACAAGTAAACTAAGAGAAGCTGTTAATTGATAATTTCTCTTTGTATACATGTTTATGTGTCTCTGCTGTTTGAAAGCTTGGTAGAAATCATAATTAAAATAATTAAAATAATTAAAATGATTAAAATCTTCATTGTATTGATTTATACGACGAATATTTGTAAAAAATCTTCTTTTTTTGTTCTAATACTGCAATGTTGTCAATTATATGTCCTATCAATGAAATGTCCTCTATGACAGTCCTCAATATAATGTCCTCTATGAAAGTCCTACACACAATGTCCTCATAGTTTTAAAATGTCCTCTATGAAATGTCCCTTTTAAAATGTCCTCTTTAAAACGTCCTCTATGGAATGTCCTCCATGAAATGTCATATATAGAATCGTGAAATGTCCTCTAAAAATATTCTCTGCGAAATGTCTTCAATATGAAATGTCTTGTATGACTGGAACATCTAAAAGTCTATAAAATGTCCTAGCTATCTACAATGTCTTCTATGATATTCTCGTTACTAAAATGGTTCATCCATAAATGTTTAATATTAACGTCTTATCAATTAAACGTCCTCTATAAGTTGTCCTTCTATAAAATGTTCTTTCTACTTGTGGTCCTAATTATTTATCTCAATTTTTGGCCGAAAATTCATAACTTTTTAGTTGATCACAAGCAAATATATCTTGCATTTTAGTTGATAGTACACAGGCAAATATATCTTGCATTTTAGCTGATTGTACACAAGCAAATATATCTTGCATTTTAGTTGTTAGTACACAAGCAAATATATCTTGCATTTTAGTTGATTGTACACAAGCAAATATATCTTGCATTTTAGTTGATAGTACACAAGCAAATATATCTTGCATTTTAGTTGTACACAAGCAAATATATCTTGCATTTTAGTTGATAGTACACAAGCAAATATATCTTGCATTTTAGTTCATAGTACACAAGCAAATATATCTTGCATTTAGTTGATAGTACACAAGCAAATATATTTTGCATTTTAGTTGTTAGTACACAAGCAAATATATCTTGCATTTAGTTGATAGTACACAAGCAAATATATTTTGCATTTTAGTTGTTAGTACACAAGCAAATATATCTTGCATTTAGTTGATAGTACACAAGCAAATATATCTTGCATTTTAGTTGATAGTACANAGTACTACTATCATCTACTGATGAGTAAAGTACTACTATCATCTACTGATGAGTAAAGTACTACTACTCTCTACTGATGAGTAAGGTACTACTATCTACTGATGAGTAAAGTACTACTATCATCTACTGATGAACTACTCTCTACTGATGAGTAAAGCTCTACGTCTACAACTGATGAGAAAATCCCAAAATCTTCTCACAATTAGGCTGAAACAGGATGTTGGGCAGCAAAACCAAACTTCCAGATAGTTAGATAGATAGTCAGATAAAAGGTGAATATATAGATAGATAGATAGTCAGATAAAAGGTGAATATATAAGATAGATAGATATTCAGATAAAAAGGTGAATATATTGATAGATAGATAGTCAGATAAAAGGTGAATATATAAGATAGATAGATAGTCAGATAAAAAGGTGAATATATAGATAGATAGATAGTTAGTTAAAAAGGTGAATATATATAGATAGATAGATAGTCAGATAAAAAGTTGAATTTATAGATAGATAGATAGTCAGATAAAAAGGTGAATATATAGATAGATAGATAGTCAGATAAAAAGGTGAATATATTGATAGATAGATAGTTAGATAAAAAGGTGAATATATAGATAGATAGATAGTCAGATAAAGCGGTGAATATATGGATAGATAGATAGTCAGATAAAAGGTGAATATATAGATAAATAAATAGTTAGTTAAAAAGGTGAATAGATAGATCAATAGATAATAGAATAATATATAACAAGATAAATACATAGAGATGAATAGATAATAGTATAATAAATAACAAGATAAATACATAGAGATGAATAGATAAAAAGTTATTAAGAAAAGCGAACAATAATTCATGAGGGAATTAGGTAGATTTGTATAAAAGATAAATAGAGATAGCATGGCAGAAAGTCCGCCTAAAAGATAGATAAATAAAAAATAATTAATATCATTTAAAATTTGGTGTTAAAGATGCTCCAACCCTCACAGAGTAAACAAATAGGCGTGAGTTCCATATTTTTTGAAAATATATTATATGAAAATAATTATATTTGTTTCATTCATGAAGATTCAAAACAATATCAATGATTTGATTTACGGATTTAGAAACTAATAAGATTAATGTAATTCATCTCGTAAATACAGACAATTTAAACAAACTTGCAGTACAATTTAACACATACAAGAAAGGATACATAATGAAAAACAAATAACACAAGAAAAAAAATCAAGACTGATACAGTTAGCATATTTGCTTAGAAAATTTTTTCTATTGATTGTATCATTGGAAAGATTTGATAGTTTTGAAGTAACTATGTAATTCTTCAAACAGTTATTTATCAAGTTAAACTGCAATGTGACAGATATTTAATTGTAAAAAAAGAAAACAGACAAATGAACATTCTGTATCTATCTTTCTATCTATCTATCTATCTATCTATCTATCTATCTATCTATCTATCTATCTATCTATCTATTTTTTATATGACAGGTTAGTTCGACAATAATTAATACGTTTTATCTATAAGTAGCCTTTCATGAGCGTAGCGTTTTTCTAGGTACACCGTTCCTCTGATTTGCGGACTTATGTCAGAGATACAATGAAGGAAATTAACATTTTCAATTTAATTTACTCACACTTACCGGTAGTTACCCCCTCCAACTTAAGCCGATAAAATACTTTAGCCAAAAATCTCGCAACCTCGACATGGTCTTACTCCTGTACTTTAAGACTACCAGACACAAATATGTTATACCAATGGTTCTTATTTTATTTTGCTTATGATACAATTTGCGCGTCGATTTGCATTCCATCCTTTCAAAAGTACCCAGTTCACACACATCTGCAACACTTGAACTCTATATCCGTAATCGAGTGGGAACTTTTAATTTAAAGAGATTAAGTAACTAACCTGTAAAAAAATAGCTGACGCGTAATTTCATGATCTTTCATTGATCAAGAGCAATTTTTTTAGGCTTCTTTAACATCGTGGATTTTGAAAAGATTTGCCCATTTCTGGGTTTTGTGAAACTTAAAACACCGATTGAAAGTTGAAGATTTATTAGGATTTGAATCAGAAGCTAAGACTTTGAACCGGTGGTAGGTAATTCAGCGACCTCTCCAACTCTTTAAATTTGGTTCCTGTAAAACTGTTTTATAACATATATTTAGGTTGCAGCCAATAAATTTGGTTTGACTGGAAGAAACAACCTCGAGAAAGCTTAGAAGGCTAGTGAGACTGTTGATACTCTTGTAGATCTTTAGAATGCTGGATATGGAGTCGTTATCAACAAAGATCCAGAGAAGAAGGACCAAGTTTACAGAAATTCAAAGCAAAGGCTAGGACAATTCTTACCCATCTGGAATCTCGTTTGAAGTCACTTTGTGGACAATATTTTGCTGGAAATCAACTGACTTGGTCAGATCTACAGCTGTTCAATATTCTGGAGGCCATTAAGGTTCTCCAGCCAGCACCTGCAGAAGACTATTCCCTACTCAAGGATCTGTCAACTAGGGTTGGAGATCTTCCAAACATAAAGATATGGATGTAGACAAGACCTGGAGAGAATAGAGACACTAAACCACAGCTTATTGATTTATAAAAGATCCTAAAATAAGTTCTTTGTTCATCTCTTTAAATTGTTTAAATATTCTTTTTTATCCATAGCAAAATGAAATTTGATAGAATTGATTTACTAAATAAATATTAATTAACCTTTACATATTTCATATACGTGACATTTAAAGGGTGTTGAGAAAAACCAACACTTCACGTTTTTTTCATAGGCTTAAGTCTCTTGGATGTCAGGGTTAGATGGTTAAAAAACTATCGGATTTGGTCAACCCTGCTTTGCATAAATGTTGTTTATCTCTTGGGAGTGGAACAGATTATGCCTGGAACTGTGAATGGCATTTTACTTAAAAGTCTAGTGTGTGTGTGTAAAGTATAGCATTGTCCTTCAAACATTATAATTTATCACATGTAAAGCAAAACTTTATCTTTTTCTAAAGATAAGGTGAAAATATTACTCATTGTTCACTTTATTGAAGAAGAGCGAAGATATTAATAAAATGGCTGATATCAAACTAACCTACTTCAACGCTCAGGGAATGGCAGAGATTTCTAGGCTAATATTAGCTTGCGCCAATCAAAAGTAAGACAGCTAAAATGGTTTATTTTAAAATTGTTCATGAATGATAATGATCGATAATTTTCCTGCTTAAAATTGCATGAATCTTACTGGAAATGAAAAAAATTATAATTTTGTCTTTTTATTTTAGATGTTTTTACCTGAAATAACCATTAACAGATCGTTAATGACTAGCACTGTTATTAACAATAGCTAAAATCTTCCGTTAACGTTGTTCAAAAGATTGAGATCATTAACGAACAGTAACTTTATAAAACGACATTCAGTTCTTAGCTAAGAAAGAACGTATATCTGAAAAAGAAAGAACATATTGTAAAGGTTATGAAATCCCCAAAAGAGGATTATGAAATCCGCAAAAGAGTAGAGTCGGATTCTGGAACTTCCTCTCCTTTTATACACTCGTTATTTTTTATGTATTTAGAGCTAGAAGCAATTTAGAAGTAAATTTTTTGCTTTGTATTATTGTATTTACAACTGAAAGAAATTTAGAAGTACATTTATTGCTTCTAGTTGTAAATAAATAATACATAAAGAGTGTATAAAAGAAGAGGAAGTTGAGCAGGTCTTCTCTGGTTCCAGGGTCCGACTCTACTCTTTTGCGGATTTCATAATCCTCTTTAGGGGAATTCATATCCTCTACAATATATCTAAAAAAGTTATTGTTTTGAAGGATTTTAGATAACCGTTATTGATCGCTCATGGGAAACATTTAAGCTGACTCATAGCTACGCTGGTGAAGATGTCTGTTAAACAAATTCTTGACTTTTGATGTTCAACGTTGGTTGGTCTGATCAAGGGCTTGGCATAGTTTAGTTAACGAAACGGAGGTTTTTGAAAATTAACGGAATAGTCCATTAAGGAATGGCAAAATTATTAATTTTAAAATCGTTAACGAAACGAATTAACCATTTAAAAAAAACAATGGTTGAAAACGAAAATGAAACTAATGGGTTATTTAAAAAATCAATTTTTGTCATTTTCCACGGCTAAAACTGCATAAAACAAGTTAAAAAAGAAAAATTGGAATGTATTTTGATGTTTTTAAATGTCGTCTTCAGCCCCCCTGATGACCGCTTTTGCCTTAAATCCATTTTGATAAACAATTTTTTATGCAATATCTGAACAGCTAATGACATTAATTGAAAAAAAATCTGTTAACAGCGGAATATCTTCCACACCGTTAATAAAAATAAGTTTGTTAACTAATGGTAACTTTAAAAAAAACGGAAAATACCTTTAACCAAATGAACGTTTTGTTCTCACCTGTAAAACTAGCAGCTACCTGAAATTGTTCTTTTTTAACGGTTGGAACTAACTGTCAACGTCAATGTTGAAACATTCCCAGCTCTAGTCTGAACGTGCCCAATCTTAAATGAAGTTCAAAATTAGAACAATTATATCATTTGTTTTAACTTTTCCATTTTTAAATACCTAATGTTTTCCCAGGTTCACAGATGAGAGAATGGAGCGCGAGGATTGGCCAGCTGTAAAACCTACAGTTCCATACGGACAGATTCCTATTCTTCTCTACAATGGGGTCGTAATATCACAGAGTATTACGATTGCAAGGTAAACATTTTTAAAAACATTTTTGTTTTACATTTTTTCCATGATTTTAACATCTTAATTCAGGTTCCTAGCTAATGAGTTTGGTTTGGCTGGGAAAAACAATCTTGAGAAAGCTGAAGCTGATGAGATTGTTGATGCTCTTATGGATATTCAGAATGCTAGATACGGAGTCTTTTTTAACAAGGACCCTGAGCAGAAGGATCAACTTCTTGAGGAATTCAAAGTAAAGGCTAATACAATTCTTACCCATCTGGAATCTCGTCTAAAGTCACGTGGTGGACAATATTTTGCTGGAAATCAGCTGACTTGGGCAGATCTACAGCTGTTCAATATTCTAGATGCCCTGAAGGTTCTTATACCAGCACCAGTAGAAGATCTGCCCCTGCTTAAAGACCTGGAGGATAGGGTTGCAGATATTCCTAATGTAAAGAAATGGATAGAAACTAGACCCAAGCAACAATAGGACACACCAGTCTAAAGTTGTATGATCTGTGCCGGTACAACACGTACTGTATATATATACGGTCGTACTGTCCAGTCAGGGAATTGTTTTGATATTTTATTTATCAGAAACACCGAATAAAATCTAGTTCAAAAATATATATATATATATATATATATATAAATATATATAGT